>NC_090653.1:65649755-65797255 GCF_040937935.1 Hyperolius riggenbachi
GAGAAAGCTGTGACTGTGAATTCTCAATATGAAATCCAAAGCTGCTGTTGGTGCAAAAAAAAAAAAAAGAAAAAAAGTCCATCGTGCTGCTGAAATCCATCAGAGGGCAGAAATATATTAGGAGTGTTTGGGACTTTCTTAAAAAAAAAGGAGAAATGGGCAAGTGAGCGCAATAAGCAACAGTGAAAGATCTGAACAGCTTGGATGAGTGCTGAGTTCTTTCTGTGATAAAGAAAGATCTGTGGACAGCACCTTGCCAAGCCATGAATGCATAGCCAGGAGGAAGATTTGTCATTGTTATGGTGGCCATACATGGTACAATTTTTCAATTAGATAATTTAGTTTGATTATTCCGTTAGATCGAATATAAAGATTTTTCCAGCATGTCCGATCATTTTTACTGAAAAAATGGGATAATCGTTCGAATTTCTTGATCGAGAAAGAAAACATTTTCAACTTTCATTCAATTCGATCATTTAGCTTGAATAAACGGGAAAATCGAAAGTTTTTATTGTACAGTGTATGGCCACCATTAAAGTCTACAATTGTCAAAATTAAATCCCACACCAGATAGATATCATTTTTAGATCTTTAAAGAACCACTATTGCGAAAAAATGTAAAATTTGAAAATGCATGTTAACACATACAAATAAGAAGTACGTTTCTTCCAGAGTAAAATGAGCCATAAATTACTTTTTCTCCTATGTTGCTGTCACTTACAGTAGGTAGTAGAAATCTGACATTACCGACAGATTCTGGGCTAGTCCATCTATCTATCTGTAGGGGGATTTTCAGCATGGCCTTTATTCTTTATAAAGGATTTTATACAAAGGCTAGTGACCTTAGCCCGTTTAAAAATGGGCTAGGTCTGTCTCCGCGTGCCTGCCACGCGCACCCGCCCGTCGCGTGCACCCGCCGCCCGCTCACACGCCCGCCTGGTTCCCTGGCCCCGTCCCTGTCCTCCTGCCTGTGTGAGGTTGGGTCCGTGCTGCGCACATGCGCAGTAGCAAAAAGCACAGACCCAGCTGCACAGAGACCACGCGTACGTTAAAAAGGGGCGCTGGGAAAAAAGGGCGCCGGGTTTTTAACGATAAGCATGGATAACGTTTAAAAATGTATTGTACTGTATTTCGTTTAAAATTAATGTTTTTAAAGTTATAAATCATTAAATAATGTGCATTAAATCGGCAATTGTAAAAACGTTAATCTTTCGTTTAAATACTGAAACGTATAATAACGTTAAAAAAAAAAATTACTAAGTAACCCTCCCTGTACCTACCCCTAACCCCTAGACCCCCCTGTTGATGCCTAAACCTAAGACCCCCCCTGTTGGTGCCTAAACCTAAGACCCCCCTGTTGGTGCCTAAACCTAAGACCCCCCTGTTGGTGCCTAAACCTAAGACCCCCCTGTTGGTGCCTAAACCTAAGACCCCCCTGTTGGTGCCTAAACCTAAGACCCCCCTGTTGGTGCCTAAACCTAAGACCCCCCTTTTGGTGCCTAAACCTAAGACCCCCCCCTGTTGGTGCCTAAACCTAAGACCCCCCCTGTTGGTGCCTAAACCTAAGACCCCCCCTGTTGGTGCCTAAACCTAAGACCCCCCTGTTGGTTTTTTCGTTTAAAAATAATGTAAAAAAAAATGTACTGTTTTTCGTTTAAAAATAATGTTTGAAAAAAAATATTGTACTGTTTTTCGTTTAAAAATAATGTTTGAAAAAAAATATTGTACTGTTTTTCGTTTAAAAATAATATTTAAAAATGTATAAATCATTAAATAATGTGTAATCATGAGAAGCAGTAATAAAACATTAAGTCTCCGGGCGCCGCTTTTAAAACGTTATTTTTCACCGGCGCCCTTTTTTCCTATCGGGCGCCCATTAAACGATATTTATTATAGGAGTGAATGGCGGCGCCCGATTTGTCCACTAGCCTCAGGCGCCCGAATTTACTGTTTCCGAGACCACTGTCCCTGCTGTACGCAGGGACGGTTGCCTATTATTATATATTCTTTATAAAGACCCTCCCTGAAAAGGATTTTATACAAAGATGCTGGCCAGCCTGCCTGCTCACCGTACACATTTTTGGCAGTTGGAACAAAACAACTGCCATTCACTAAGTGCTTTTGAAAATATCCCTTAGAACCCCCCTCTCCCCCACCCATGAGAGGATGGGCTATTCCAAAACTTGTCGGTGATGTCATATTTCTACTACGTACTTTAAGGGCTAGTTCTCACTCAGCGATTGGAGCGCCGCTAGCCCGCAATCCCAGAGCCAAAGTCTTGCGATTGTGATTCCCGTTCAATAGAATTAAAATCACAGCGTGATCGCCGCCCCCAAACCGCTGCATGCAGCGCGTTTGCGATTGTTCAAAATCACAAATGCTGTAGTGTGAATGTATCCATAGGGATACATTAGCAGCAGTGCCTTGCAGATCACTGGCGATCAGCAAAGCGCTGAAGAATCGCCAGGTGTGGACCAGCCCTGAGTGACAGCAGCAGAGGAGAAACGTAATTTATGGCTCATTTTACTCTGGAAGAAATGTACTTCTTACTTGAATGTATGTACCAAAGCTGACTAATAATAAAAGTTTTATACATACCTGAGGCTTCCTTCAGCCCCATCCGCACGGATCGCTCCCACACCGCCGTCCTCAGCCTTCTGCTCCAGTACCGGGTCCCGTAACTTCAGCCAGTCTTCGCAAGAGAAGTGCACCCTCTACGTATCTTTCCGGCAGCCACTGGAGAGATATGTGGAGGACGCACTTCTCTTGCGCAGACTGGCCGCGAATGGCTGAAGTTACGGGACCCGGTACCGAAGCAGGAGAAAGCTGAGGACGGTGGCGTGGGAGTGATCCGTGCGCATGGGGCTGGAGGAAGCCTCAGGTATGTATAAAACTTTTATTATTAGTCAGCTCGGGTTTCCTTTGATATGTACTTTTTAAATTTCACTATTTTCGCAATAGTACTCCTTTTTAACTGCTTAGTAATATGCGTGCTCAGATATTAACTTATTTGTAAATTTGGGTTTCTGCTTGTAAAACTTTTGTCTTGGAATTTTTGTCCACATGACCAGATGTATCATAGAAATAGTTTAGTATGTTGCATCATGTCACATGTTGCCACGGGTATACTTTAAGGTGTACCTGAGATGAAAGGGTATAAAAGTTTTATATATACCTGGGCCTTCCTTCAGCTGCCTCCACGCCGATCTCTTCCTCGCCGTCCTCCTCCCCCTCCTGGATTCTCCAGTAGAAGCCCTGTTGACTTCGCCATTTGCTGCAGTCCCTTGTCACGCTCCTGCGTCTGGTAGCATTTTGCATCTACTGCGCAGGCGTAAAGCGCTCCCAGCGATGCCCGCGCAACTGGTCCACGCATGCGCAGTACACCCCGACTGGTGAAGCTAATGGTGCTTCTGCCAAACAATCCAGGAGGCGGGGCAAGATGGCAAAGGAGCGATCGGCTTGGAGGGGGCTGGAGGAAGACCCAGGTATGTATAAAACTTTTATACCCTTTCCTTTCAGGTTTATTTTAAGTGTACACATGGAGTCCTAAAAATATTACCGTTACATTTCTCCTGTGTGTTCTTAGAAAATCTCGCCTGGAGAGCCAGATTATGTGCACCAATGCCAGCCTTCCTATTAAAGGTCGTCACAGTGGGAGCAGAAGAAGAAGGCGCATGACCTGCCCAGGCTCTGATGAGATTAACAAGGCGTTGATGAACGTGACATTGGAACAGCTGGGAAAAGGATGTAGCCTTGAAGAACTGATGGAGAAGTGCATACAGTCATTTGGTGAGTAATGGGGCAAAGGGACCTAAGAGTGTTGGGAATACAGAGGCATATCTACAGGGGTGCTGGGAAAGCATCTGCCATGGGCACCTCTTACTGGGTATGCTTCTCCATAGGATCCGTGGTGTTCTCCATACAGATTCTAGTTTTTATCTGGGGGACATTCTACTATCTGGTTACATCTTTTGGGGGGACAAGCTGCCTAGCTGTTGGGAACTATGTACAGGCTGACCTATTGCAATACTCCATTCTTATAGGCCATGCTTCACTTCAACTTGGACAAAACCAATTCAACTGAGACTGCATGTTAAAATGTTTGGAGGGGTTAATGTTTTCCCTGGATACACCTCTGTCGAAATAAATATGAAGATCTAAGTTTGTAAGCTTGTACTCCTCACACTGGCACTAAATAGATCAAATATGAGACGGGGGCTAAAGGGGTGTGGCCATGTTCCAAACAGCTCAAATCTTTAAAGGGGGGCCTGAAGCCAGAGGCATATGGAGGATGCCATATTTATTTCCTTTTAAACTATACCAGTTACTTGGCTGTCCTGCTGATCTCTTTGGCTGCAGTACTGTCTGAAATGCACAGCTGAAACAAGCATGCGGCCAATCCAGTCAGTAGAACATCTGATTTGCATGCTTGTTCAGGGTCTGTTTGTTCAGGGTCTGTGGCTGAAAGTATAGAGACAGAGGATCAGCAGGACAAGCAGGCAACTGGTATCGTTTAAAAGGAAATAAGTAGGTCAGTCTCCCTATCCCTCTTATTTCAGGGGTCCTGGCAGTATGATTATTTCCAGATTTAGGGTGTAAGGGCTGGAACCCACTAGAGCGATTTTATGAGCGCTTGGGGAGCGCTTTGAATCGCTAGCGCTTTCTCTAAACGCTCTGCCAATGTAAATGTAACAAATTCCACAGTAGCGATTGCGATTAGCAAAATCGCAATCGCAGGACATGCAGCATTTTGAAAGCGTTTGTGCTTCAATGTAATGTACTGAAGCGCTGGCAAATCGCTCATGAATCGCTACACATAGCGATTTGAGTGCGATTGCAAACTGTAAATAAAATTATGATACATTGAAAGGACCAATCAGAATTAAAATCACTAATCGCTACACAATCGCTGGCAAAAAGCTTACACTTTTTAAAATCGATCCCAAAAGCGCCAGAAAACGCTAATGAAATCGCTTATTAAAAATGCTAGCGATTGTACTAGCGATTTGTAGTGGGTTCCAGGCCTAAAAGCCGAGCAATTTTTTTCACAAGCTTTTAGACCCTAAAAATACCAGAGAGAGATCTGCAGCAGCTCCTGCATATAACTCACTCAGGCTCGGGATTAGCTCTCTGAGCTGTGGATTTCCATCCCGAGCCTGACTCAGGATTACCGCCAAGGAGGTTAACCCTTTGCACACTACTACATAGCTCATTGCATAAGGCACCATTCACACTCAGGCTCTTTCTGGCAGTGTTTGCTGATTGCCAGTCATCAACAAAGTGCTGTAACAATTGTAATCCTATGGGATTGCTTGCACTGCAGCGCTCATGACACAGATGCAATTTACGCTAATCGCAAACGTGCTGCATGCAGCATTTTCCAGGCTATTGCCATTCGATTCTCATTCACTGAAATGGGAATCACAACATTCAATTGCGGGGAAAAAAAATTGTAACCTGTATGGACACCATAAGGGCCCATTCACACTTGAGCGTTTTGCCAGAGATTGCGGCAAAACGCTCAAACGCTAGCGCTTTTTGAAGCGCTAGGGTAGTAAGGTTATGGGTCCGTTCTCATTTGGGCGATTTGCGCTAATCGCCGCAAATTGTCCAAAAACGCTAAATGCAAATGTGTAGCCTGCACCATTTTCAGGCGATTTCCCGGCGATCACGTTTTAGTGCTATAGAAGCGCAAAACGCGATTGCTAAAAAATCGCCAGGTGTGAATGGTGAATTTTATTTTTTTTTGCCTTAATCGCCAAAAAACACCAGAGAAAAACGTTAGCAAAATCGCTAGCGTTTTGCAATCAGCAAGTGTGAATGGGCCCTTCGAGTCTCTGATAGATGCACAGTATGCTTATTTAGAAGTCAGAGCGGTCCGGAGTATGCTTGCTTTTGATTTTGTACAAGTATTAGTGTTAACACACTTACCAGAGGATGCTCTGTGTGGCGCGTTGTCACTGCATGACTGCAAAATGTTAATGTTTTGTGCTCTTCAGGTTATTGGGCACTACAGATTTTTGGATCCTTACTGTGAATGTAGTTTTCCTTCAGATTCATTTAAAGCCACATCTTGTAGCCCTTCTTAAATTTTGCATATAGCAAAAAAAAAATGGTGAGGTCAACCTTTTTCAACCTTTTTTTTTTCAACCAGGAACCCTGCAAATATTTTTGGGATCTCAGGAAACTCCTGCATATACAGTAGTTTTTGGATCTTAAAGCTAATGGGAACCGGTTTAAAAAAAAAAAAAAAAAAGTCAGATACTCTCTTAAAGGGAACCTGTACTGAGTAAAAAATATTTAAAATAAACACATGAGATAACTTCAAATGAACATTACATAGTTACCTTGTTAAGTTCCTCTCAGAAGCTCACCATTTTTTTCTGACAATGATCCCTTCCAGTTCTGACAACATTTTGTCAGAACTGAAATATATCAGTTGCTGTCAGTAAAATATCAGTTGCTGTCCGTTACAGCTGAGAAGAAAACTGATGTACCAGGTAATGTCCATGTTTCCCTATGGCTCTAGTGGGCGATATTACAGTTTAACTGTGTGCTGACCAGGAAGCTGTTATCGGGTAATGGCCATTTTCAAAATGGAGGACGGAGAATTCCATTGATCACAGTGGACAAACGGGACACAGGAGAGGAGAAAGAGATTGATGAATAGACTACACAGCAGGTAAGTATGACTTGTGTATGGTTATTTTGACTTTTAATTTTCAGTACAGGTTTTCTTTAAGGAGAGGGAGGCTCTGGGTCCCATAGAGCATTCCCCCTCCTCTCCTGGTGCCCGCTGCTGTCCTGGCTCCCCCGTAGCGGTATTCGACCATTTCAGTCAAATACCGCTGTCTCCCGGCCGAAGGGGGGCTTCAGAAATGCCGCGGGAGCTCGAGTGCTCCCAAAGACGGGCAGCTCTACACTTCACACTCGCGTGTGCGCCGCCTGTCTTCGGGAGGACTCGGCTCCCGAAGACTTCCGAAGTACCCACGGCAGGGGAATTGAACGGGGGAGCCGGCGCAGCACGGAGGAGAGGGAAGGCTCATTAGGACCGAGCCTTCCCTCTCCTTAGGTGAGTATCTGCATATATTTTTTTTATAACCGGGGTTACATTAGCTTTAAGGAGCCCCTGCATTTATTGTGCAGGAGACATGAGACTTTATAAGTAGGTGTGGCTATTATTTAACTATCCCCTATTATTACAGTGCCCCTTATTATACTGTCTCCTTATCCTAGTCCTTTTTGTTGATGTGCTTATTATTATTTTGACCCCCCCAGTTTGGTGCTTTTTTTTTTTACAGTATCCCCTATTTTAATGTGCTCTATCACCCTTTCTCCTCAGTGGGGGAAAAGGAACCCCTGCAGAGTACTCAAGGAACCCTGGTTGAGAAAGCCTGGTCTATAATGCCATGTCGGCTTTGAGAATCCTTGGATATCGTGGATTGCACTAACCCAGTCTTTCCTGTTTTGCTTTCTTTCTGACAAGATGGAGATGGGAAGCTCTGGAGAAATGAGGACACTGTTAACATGACGCTGGTAATGCACAGCTGGGTGATACCATCAGCAGATTTTGGACGGAAGCTTCTTCAGCTATATCCTTATCAATACAGATAGATGGCTTTGCTCAAGTTTTATCTGTTGTTGTTGCAAAAAGATTGTTTGGTAAGGGGAAAAAAGGGTGTGGTAAGAAGAGAGGGTCTGAGGTAGCCATTGTGAACAGAGGACCCTCTATAATCTGATGCAATTGGTAATGTTGTTGGCCTTAGGAAGCGGGCTCAGACCTGCGAAATGCGTTGCCAGTGCTAAATTAATCTTTGCTCATATAAGAATTTCGTCATTTAGGTAAGACACCTCACTTTTTTCAATTTTAAACTTTTTAAATTCATTTTATACACATCAGGGCGCCTCTTTCCCTTTATGAGTTTTCAGAGGGATGAGCTGGAGGAAGAGGTCCAATTGCATGACCTACACGATCTCCAGATTTGACCCCTTTAGTTGTCACCGTCCACAGAATGTAAACGCATTTTACAGGTGTTCATTCCATTGGGCGTGTCGTCAGAGCATTGCTATTATGACATCTGACTTTTGTCTAATGTTTGAAAAAGTCAAGCCCCTACGTTATCTTGTATTCTGTCATCTCAACAAACACAACAGCTGTGTAAACAGGTCCTATAGTTACTATAGGATCCATCAATATGCCCATTGTGTCCCTTTGGGGAAAATGGAATGTTTTTGCTCATAGTTGGAACTGATACGTATATTTATTTCCATGAGGATACTTAATAATCTTAGCCTACCCATCTAGGATGCAAGACTTGGATGATCCTCAGCAGGGAATAATAGACGCTTGTGAATTAGTCACACCTCACGTGCTACAAAATTCCTGGCAGAGTAAAAACATTGCCTTGACATTTTGTCAGCCTACCAAAGCAGGTTATGTGGAAATCTATTGACTTCACACTCTACCGCTAGACTTGGGGAGATTCTTCAATAGAAAATTAAAAGCCCCAAATTCTGACTTTAATAGTTTTGCATATACATCTGTTATTGGTAGTAAAAAGCGAATTTCGTTTTTTTTTTTTTTTTTTGTGCCTCAAACACTTTGTTTTAGGGCCTTTTTCCACTACACAGCTGAATTGTAAAATCGGAAATTGCTAGTGATTTTTGAATCGCTAGGGTTGCTACTTTGGCTATCATTCATAAAGCATTACCGCATGCGGTAATGCAGAAAACAGCTGACTTTACCGAGCACTTAGCAAAATGTTAATTCATAAAAGTATTTACCGTATGAAAAGCTGAAATTCCCGACTAGTGAGGTAAATTTCCAACTTGTGCGGTAAATACTTCAACACATGTCAGTAAATATCAATTAATAAAGATTAGAGCAGTCGGTAATGGCACAAAGAATACCGCCTGCTTTGAAGAGGTGATAAGAAAGCGATAAGGGCAAAGTTAATGGAGATGCAGAAGCAGTGAGATCTCCCCAGGCAACAGCAGATAGAGAACGGAACAAACAAGGCTTCCCCTCAATACCATAACCACTTTGTCCTCCTTGACGTAATTATACGTCAAGGAGGACATGTGCACTCCCGCGGCCTTTCGCGCGTGTGCATGCGTGCTCCCGGCCGCGGATTCGTTAGCCCATGATTCAATGAATCGGGCTATGGTGCCCGATCACTGATTCCTCTCCCCCGCAGAAAAAGCGACAGCTTCTCTCGCGGAAGCTTCGCTTTTTCTGACTCCTATGTCCCTCTAAGCGTACATTGTACGCTTAGAGTGACGTCATGTAAACAAACTCAAAAAGTAAAACTACATCTAAAAGTTAAAAAAAAAATTAAAATGCACATACATTTCCCCAAATAAAACACTATTTTCATCCCACCCTCCCAAAAATACCCACATAAAATGTTTTTAATAAAAAAAAAAAAATTACAATAAAAAATACAAAAAATAAAAACATAAATATTTACCTAAGGGTCTAAACTTTTTAAATATCTACGTAAAGATGATAGATATAGATATAGAGAGAGAGAGAGATATCTCTCTCGCCTTGCAGCGCTGGGTCCCCGGTTCGAATCCCAGCCAGGGCACTATCTGCAAAGAGTTTGTATGTTCTCTCCGTGTCTGCGTGGGTTTCCTCCGGGCACTCCGGTTCCCTCCCACATTCCAAAAACATACAGATAAGTTAATTGGCTCCCTCTAAAAAAAATTGGCCCTAGACTACAGTACTTACACTACATAACATAGACATATGGCAATGGTAGGGATTAGATTGTGAGCTCCTTTGAGGGACAGTTAGTGACAAGATATATATATATACATTGTACAGCGCTGCATAATATGTCGGCGCTATATAAATACTAAATAATAATAAAATATATATATATATATATATATATATATATATATATATGCTTATAAATAGTGATGGATGCAAAACAGAAAAAATGCTCTTTTATTTCCAAATAAAATATTGTCGCCATACTTTGTGATAGGGACATAATTTAAATGGTGAAATAGCCAGGACAAATGGGCAAATACAATACGTGGGTTTTAATTATGGAGGCATGTATTATTTTAAAACTATAATGGCCGAAAGCTGAGAAATGATTTTTTTCAGTTTTTTTTCTTATTCTTACTGTTAAAATGCATTTACAGTAAGGTAGCTCTTAGCAAAATGAACCACCCAAAGAAAGCCTAATTGGTGGCGGAAAAAACAAGATATAGATCAGTTCATTAGATAAGTAGTGATAAAGTTATAGGCTAATGAATGGGAGGTGAACATTGCTCGGATGCATTAAGTGAAAGCAACTGAGGGCTTAAGTGGTTAAGCTGTGTGTTTATCCTCTTGGGTTCCTGCTTTTGAGATGTGTATTTCACATCAAAAAGCATGGCATGTGTAAAGTTTCTTGAAGTTCTTCTACACTGTGGCAATTAAATAGATTGTTAAGAAAGACGAAGACCTGGAACACACTGCAAAACGCTATAGCTAATCGCAAGCGCTAGCATTTTGTATGAGCAGTTTGTCAGCGGTTTCATGAGTGTTTTAGGAAGTGATTTTACAAAGTGTAGCAATTTGTCAGCAATTGTGTAGCGATTAGTGTGGTAACGTTAAAATGCTAGCAAAATCGCTCCATGCAGGTTTTGATGAGCGATTACGCCAGCGTTTATATACTTTACATTAAAGCGCTAACGCTCCCAAAATGCTGCATGTCCCGCGTTTACGATTTGAGGAATCGCGAACGCTCCAGTGGAAGTTGCCCATCCATTTACATTCGCTGAGCGTTTTGGCAAAACGCTAGCGTTCTGTAACGCTCCAAAAATGCTCTCTAAATCGCCCTTGTGGGTTCCAGCCCGAATAGACAGATACAGAGCAGATTCAGGGCAAGCAGAGGCAGTATAACAAAAGATGCATATCTAAAGGGAAGTTGGGGATGCCTCTTTTAGTGTAATGCTGTCTCTGCACGGAGAACAGGAATGTAACAATGTTACTGACAGTTGGGCTTTGGTAAAACACTGTACTTCTTTCGCAGCTGTGAAAATCTTTATGAATTAGCACACAAGTCTAAAGTTCTGAATGCGGTATTTTCCCAACCATATTTTTCTTTTTTACTGCACAGCCTTTTATGAATGATAGCCTTTAGCATAGAAATCATGAGAAGTATTTTCCACTATAGTGATTCGATTTGCAAATTGCAATCGCTTTCTGGTGCAATTTTAAGAGGGATATTGCAATGCAAATGACAAATCGCAATCGCATAACAAAGTAATTTAACTTACATCTGTTTAAGTCCCCTCTCCTCAATCTTTAAAACTTTGTAAAAGGATATGAAAAAAAAAAGTTCTGTGAAAAAATAATCAGAAATTGTGTATAAAATAAAATGCTACCTTAATTGAGTAAATAAAAACAACTGTCACTTTTCAGATGACCCATATAGCGTGTGTATGAATATAAACAGGACCAGGCAGAGGCGAGAGAGGCGCAGTGTAGGAGGGGGCGCACAACTCACTCAGCTTGCATTCCCCTACTGTGTTTGAAGCAGACGCAAGCCAGATAACTAGAGATTAAGGGGTTGGGGGCCCTGGGGTGCCTCTAGTCTAATAGCAATCAGTGTGTGACGGCTGGGGTGGGAGGGATGAAGGGGCGCACTTTGGTGTCTCAGCCTTAGGTGCTGGTGGACCTGTTCCCGGATCTGTATATAAACAACATAATCCACTATTCTCTGCCCCGAACCCAGCATAACTTAATGCTAAATACTAATCTATCACCCACAAATCTACCATGACCCACCCCCCTCCCCATGGTAGGTATTGTTTGCACCCCCCCCCCCCCCCCCACCTTCTAAAAAAGCCTTCTCTGCCCGCCTCTTCTCTCCCAGTGCTAAATACAGTTTCTTCCAACCCAGCCAAATGTAACTTCCCAGAACCTGACGGTGCCTTAAGTCTCAACAACCCCCTTTAAATTGGCATTTGATTAGTCCAGATTACGTTTATTGTTAAAGGGGGTTTGTGGTATGTAGGAGCATTAGAATTTGGTTCATGGTCAACCACTTGCTTTGTGTATTATTTATTTTAAATATTTAGTATTTATACATCGCCCACATAATACTCTATACAGAGTATGTTCTCTTGTCACTTAACTGTCCCTCAGAGGGGCTCACGATCTAATCCCTACCATAGTCATATGTCTATGTATGTATTGTGTAGTGCATGTATCGTAGTCTAGGGCCAATTTAGCGGGAAGCCAATTCATTTTTATCTGTGTGTTATTGGATGGGGGAGGAAACCCACGCAGACATGGGGAGAACATATGAACTCCGTGCAGATATTGCCTTGGCTGGGATTTGAACCAGGGACCCTGAAATTGTAATGTTTTTGTGAGTTTAACCCCCACTTATCAGTACTGATATGGAGAAGCCATTGGTAAAGTCTTGTATATTGTTCCTTGACTACCATTTACCTACAGAGAGGCGACTCAAAGCAACAGGAGAACCCAGATCTGCCACTTCCTAAGGTAAGCATTTCTCTGTCCTTGTCATATCCCTTCATCTTTGTGTCTTTTCTTTTTTTTTTTTTTATCCTGTGTGCCAGATTACCTACAAGGTATGTAAAGCAAGTCTGAAGGCAGAAGAACTCTAATGCCTGGCACGCAGCATGCAATTTCCCATTAGATCGATGGGTCAAATCGATAATTATCAACAGGTCCAATCAATTTTCTGATCGATTTTGTGCAGAAGTGATCGGAAACCTGATTGGACTTGGTCAGAAATCATCGATTCCACCCGTCGATCTGACAGGACATTGCATGGTATGTACCAGGCATTACGTTTAAAGAGACACTGAAGCGAAAAAAAAATATGATATAGTGAATTGGTTGTGTACTATGAATAATTACTAGAAGATTAGCAGCAAAGAAAATATTCTCATACTTTTATTTTCAGGTATATAGTGTTTTTTCTAACATTACAACATTCTATAATATGTGCAGATTACACAACACTCAGCATTCAAAATGAGTCTTTCAGAGCAGTCTGTGAAGTAATGACCTCTCCTCTAGCAGAGGAAAAGTAAATAGTCCAGGAACAGTTGAGATAATAAAAGTCAGATAACAGCCCTCTCCACGACTAACTTAGTCGGAGAGCTTAAAGGGGAACTGAAGAGAGAGGTATATGGAGGCTGTCATGTTTATTTCCTTTTAATCAATACCAGTTGCCTGGCAGCCCTGCTGGTCTATTTCTCTGCAGTAGTATCTGATTAAAACCAGAAACAAGCATGCAGCTAGTCTTGTCAGATCAGACTTATAAGTCTGAACCACTGAAACACCTGATCTGCTGCATGCTTGTTCAGGGGCTATGGCTAATAGTATTAGAGGCAGAGGATCAGCAGGGCTGCCAGGCAACTGGCATTGTCTAAAAGGAAATAAACATGATAGCCTCCATATACCTCTCTCTTCAGTTCCCCTTTAATTGCTTGTTTGCATAGAGATAACTGGAGTTTCTCAACTCTTCCTGTACTGGAAACAATTACACTGATGTATCTGATCTTAATGTTTTATTTCTTAGCTGTGCTTCACATACAAATCATAATATCATCTTTTTTTTTTCGCTTCAGTGTCTCTTTAAGCTGCTTACATTATAATCGCCCATGTGTTTCCATCTTATGTTTCACCCCAATCTATAGAGTAAGTGCTCCTCTTCCGTACCGCACACGCCCACCGAGCTATATCCTGATAGCCTGTCCAATCATTATTATACAGGCCTATTGTCTCCTTCTCCTCTCAACAAAACATTTCCTCCTTTCTCTTTAACCCCCTTCCTGTCATAATAGGTGTCATGCTGCCCTACTTGCTCCCTTCCCCCCTATTTCCAGTATATGGACTAAGCCAGTCTTGCTATGCTTTCTTTGGTGTTTCTCCTATTTGTATGGGCTGGAGCACACCAACAGCTTTTCTGATCATTTTTAAAAACGCTAGCGCTTGGCTAATGTATTTGAATGGGATGGATCACACCAGAGCGATGTGCTTTTTTCCCAAACGCGGGTCCTGCAGCATTTTTGCTGATTTCTGTGGCGATTCAACCGCAATTTTAAGTATAGGAAAGTGGAAAATCGCTCTGAAAAGCGCTAGATCAGAGCGATTTTTTTTCAAGCGTTTTTGTTACAGAAGCTGTTCAGTTACAGCTCTACTGTAACTAAATATAAAAAACGCCACACCAAAAAGCTCCAAAAATCGCTAGGCATGCTTGGAAAAATCACTAGGCACATGCCTAGAATCCCCTTAAAAAATCACTTCAAAAAGCACTAAGCGTTTACTTTTGCGCTTGTGCTTTTTGGTGTACACTGACCCTCTGTTTTAACATTCCCTGGTGACTTCTGAATGCAGTCGCAGGGTGATGTCCTTCAGTGCAGCACATTGTAGTACAGCCTAGTCTGCCAGCCCAATGGGGGCAGCTGCAGGGGCAGGCTCTCTGCACTTGTGCAAGGGATACATCTGTAGGTACTTTTGCAGAATAGAGTAGCCCCAAGAAACAGCTACAAAGCACTACACATTTCTCCACCACCACAGTTGTCTGTTCTCCTAGCTTCTCACCCACTGATCTAATTTTACCATTCTAGAGCAGCCCCAAGAAAGCCCATTAGGTAACCAGGGAAATTCCATTTTTGTTATAAATTTGCCATAAACATAGTTTACTGCTGCACTAGTTTTCCTGTAATTTAATGTTCTTTACATTGCCATTTTAATTTGCAACCAGGTAAAAAATTTCCAACACAGACAGTTAGCTTAAGTAATGTGGCTTTGCAAATATGGCAGCTGTATTTTATTTGGATGGACTGTAAAGTGAACCTCCGCACTAAAAATCTACTCAGCAGCACTGAAAAGCCTTGGTGTTTCTTCAACAGTTTTACAGCATCAGAACTTTGTTTTTCTTAACAAAGCACCATTTTTAGCTAAGCTCCACCCATCAAAGAAAACTGCCCGGGCTTTTTTCCCCTGATGCTGTGCAAAACATGATGGGATTTCCTATGTTGTTGTTCACGTTGCATAGCAACTGGGAGGGGTGATCAGCACACAGGACAGTTGGAACTGTGTCTCATGCTCCTTGTCACCTCTTTTCAACCAAAAAGATGGCTGCCCTCATGAAATCAAACCTTTGCCTGTTCTTTTAAAACGGGGTGGGTAAGAGATTATATTACTGTGATGAATAGCGGAAAAGCCGCCGCGTGTTGTAACAGTCTGATGCGGCGGTTTTTCCGCGTCAGCATGCATCTGGGTTATCTGGAACTAATGGTGCACATGGGAAGAATGGCGTGGGCGCCGCCGCATGTTCTGATGGTAAGACGGCGGATTCCACATCCAGTGCGGCGGTTTCCCTGCAGCAACATGTGTCTGGGTTGTCTGGACCAAGTAGTGCACACAGATGGAGAGCTACGCGCGCGCGCGCTGCAAGACAAGCTCTTTATACCAATAGGAGGAAGATCAGCTGAACAGGGCGGTCAGCTGATTCCTGCTCAGTCAGTGATTGGTTGATGGGAGCTGGGCGGCGCTATGGGGCACTTTTACTATATATATCTCCTGCTGTTCAGTTGCTGGTTGTCTGGCGTTGCGAATGCTTATGTATTAGCACTCAGACCTTAGTCAGATCTTTCAGTGTGGTGGAACCAGGAGGACCTGGGAATCCACACTTAGCCAGTTACTGTATATCATCTGTGTTATTCTCTAGCATAGTTCCAGGGTGTTGAGATCACGGCCCTCACACCCCAGACTAGGAATACTGTATATCATCTGTGTTATTCTCTAGCATAGTTCCAGGGTGTTGAGATCACGGCCCTCACACCCCAGACTAGGGATACTGTATATCATCTGTGTGTATCTCTAGCATTGCTCCCTGGGTGTTGAGATCACGGACCTCACACCTCAGACTAGGCCTTGTTCTGATATCTGTTATGACCTGTAGCTTTCCTGACTATTCTTCTGATCTCTGATTTGGTACCTTGCATATCTGATACTCTGTTGCTGACCCGGCCTGTCACCCCCCCCCCCCCCTCAGGGTGTCCAGCCTTCCCGCAGGGGTCCCCTGCTCTACAGAGGGGACACTGCTCCTTATCAGTCAGGGACTCCCTCTCCAGGTGTCCTTGACTGCAGTAGAGTCTTCTCTACTAATTGGACCACCTGCTACCCCGGTGGTCCAAAGGTTACTGTTGCACCAAAGCACTTACACACTCAGGTGTCTAGAGGTTAGACCTATTTGATTATTGGCGATTCTGCAGATCCCCAATAATCAGGTATATCTGTATTCTTGGGGATACTGCAGATCGCCAAGGATCAGATCCTCTCTCTGGTTGCTGACACCTATCATTACAATTACCTATTTTAATTAACATAAATAATGTAACTTAATGACAGTATGTTTGTTTAGCCTGAAGTTCCTTTTTAAAGAGGAACTTCAGGCTAAACAAACACACTGCAGGCGTTTGAGGTTTTTTTACACGTGGGTGATTTTTAAAATTGCCCAAACGCTTGTGCATTGAATGTCTATGAGAAGGTTAATATCCGTGAGGGTTGTGCGCTGTTTTGAGGAGTTTCCGCCTCAATGGAAAGTATAGGAGAAACTCTAAACGCTCACAAAATCACTTTGTGCAGCGATTGCATTTGCGTTTTTAAGAATAAATACATTGTATTTATTATTTTCCCGGTCAAAGAGTTCACTTGCTGACATGCATCAGGGAGTGAATTACAAAACCGCTCGGAAAAAATGCTTAGAAAACCGCTAAGCACAAAAACGAATCGCCCACCCAAGCACCGGGAATCGGGGGGGGGGGAGGGGGGGGAAGACGCCTCAAAAACAGTCCAAAGCGAGCCGAATGCAGTGTGAACAAGGCCTTACTCACCTTGCTTCCTGAGTAATTACCAGCACAGAAAAGGATCCATTGTCTGGCAGCAGTCCTTGATGCTTGTATCTGACGCTTAAGGGCCCGTTCACGCCTAAAAGCGCAAAACGGTAGCGCTTAGTGCTACCGTTTTGCATGTGTGGTTTTTTTTTTTTTTGTTTTTTTTTACTCTGACGTGGACAAATCACTGGCCAAATACGTGTTCTTGGAGCGATTGTGATTAGCGCTTCTATATATGCTAATCGCCATCACTCCCGAATTGCCCAAAAATGCTGCAGGTAACGCATTTGGCGATTGCCGCTAATCGTGAAATGCCCACGATTGGCAGCAAACTCCACAGCGAGATCACTGCCATTAGATTTCTATTGCGCTAGCGATGTAAAAAGCGCTTTGGAGATTAGCTGAAATCACCCGCTAATCGCCCTAGTGTGAACAAGCCCAGAAGGATGACTATCCAGAATCTGAATTATTTTATTCGCCAAGTGTGACTATCCCGAAATTGTTAACCTATAAAATACATGTGTAAGCACCCTGATGAGAAGTACATTCCTACAACCGTAAAATACACTATAAATTACTATTCTCCTATGTTGCTATCACTTACAGTAGGCAGTAAAAATATGATATCTGACAAGATTTGGACTACTCCATCTCGTTCTAGGAAATTCTTAGTATCTCCTTTTTTATTCTTTACAAAATCACTAAAAAAACTCTTCAGAGATGCCAGCCTCCTTACTCTTTTGCTCATTATTTTGGCAGTTGGACAGAGCAACTGCCAATCTGTAAGTGCTTTTGAAAATAAAGAAACCCTTGAGAACCCCCTATGAAGAGATAGACTAGTCCAAAACCTGTCAGATTTTCATCGCCTATTTCAAGCGACAGGAACATAGGAGAAAAGTAATTTATGGTGCATTTTACTCTGGGAGGAGTGTAATTATACACATACTTATAATTTTAAAAATTTTCATAATAGTGGTCCTTTTTAAAATAGTGTTTTCTGTTACTACTTGAAACCTATGAAGTGAAAGATAAAGTGGCACTTCTCTCACCTATCCTTCCATGGCAGGTTCTGGATAAACCATTATCCAGAAGATTTCCGGCTGGACAGCCAACTGGAAGAGCTGATGTCTGATTTTTGGGAGGTAGTGAAGGACAGGAGAAGGGCAAGTGATCACCGGCAAAGTCTTGAAACTTCATACACGTAAGAGCCTTTTGTGGTTCCTGTTTATCTTATCAGTCATTTTCTCAGTCCGTGATGGCAGAAACTTCCTCTTTATGTTACCAGTGTTCCTTTACCTGCCTGTAGTATATTTATATTTTTTGTTTTATCTATGTCAGATTTGACCAAGAGGATGCCAGGATGTTTTCCGAGTCGCCAAGCTTCAACAAGAAGAGGAAAGTCTCCCTATTGCTTGATCACTTGGAGCCATCAGAGCTTGCACAGCACCTCAGCTACCTGGAGTTCAAATGCTTCTGCAGGATTTCGGTAAAAGTTTGGAGAGAATCCATAATGTTCAACAAAAATAGCAGAAGCATTTAAAAAAAAAAAACGTAAAACCCATACAGGTAGTCTCCAGTCCCTGGTTTACAAACAAGATAGGGACTGTAGGTTGGTTCTTAACCTGAATCTGTCCATAAGTCAAAACATTGTACCATCTCTGTCCCCTGTACATCCTCTAACCCTTCCTGTGCCTCCAGCGCCCCCCTCTGTCACCCTGTTCACCCATGCTTTCAGTGTCCCCCTCTGTGCCAGGCAATGTCCATTGTGTAAAAAGGAAATACATTTGTCAGCCTCCATACTATATGTCTCAACTCGGGTTCTCTTTTAAACCATTTTTTTTTATTGAAGGCACTGACCTATAAAGTTAAAAGATGATTGATAGTCCATCAGACCATCAAAATCTTCAAAATGTGTACCTCCACTAGGGTCCTCTGAAGTTTCTCCAGTTGGGCCCATTCAGCGCATGCGTAGTTCGGCTGCGTGTTCACTCTTATCGCTGGGAGCATGATGGGGTTGCGCGGCCACGCCATACAGACACCGTATGCTCTGACTGGAGAAATGCTTACTTCAGTTATATAAGACATTATTATTATTATGCTTATCTTAATTTTTTTCAAAGCTGAAGTCCTTCCTGGCACATTCAAATAAACATGACATTGCCATAAAAATTTTTTTTTTTTTTTTTTTTGCAATCCACTTATGCAGAGGACCTGGACGCCAGTTAATCTGGACTCGCCCACAAATGCATTTTTGCACAGTCTGACCTGTATATTACTTTTATATTCAGGTTCTCAGTCAGCTCACTTAACCCACACAGCAATCCACTACAAAGTGAAAACATTTTTGTTCTGTCTGCTGATAACATAATTGCTATATACAAAAAGTTGTCCTGGGTAAAAATAAAAGAATTTCGGTACTTTTTCTTTAGCTGGGTGCATCCGATAGGTGGTGCCAATTACATTAATAGTCACGTAACAAAAGTGTAATGTAACGGATTCTATTGTGTTTTTTTACTGGCCGTTTCGCTGCGGTCAAATGTATTATCAAAAGTGAGTTCATTGAATTAAATTAAGCCGGCGGCAATGTAACAGATGAAGCTGCCGGCTTCGGCTCTCGCTCTCCTCCCCCTTTCCTCTCTCCTATACAATACTGGCAGCCAGGGGACATTTGGCCGCAGCGAGACGGACAGTAAAAAACACAATAGAATCGGTTACAATACACTTTTTACGTGACTATTAATGTAATTAGCGCCACCTATCGGATGCGCCCGGCTAACGGAAAAGTACCAGAATTTCTGGCAGGGAACACACTTGTCTGTTTTCATGCGCGTTTTCTGCACAGAAAAACTGAGAACTTATGTTAATCAATGGGCTAGTACACACTTAATATGTTGTTCGCGCGCAGAAAAAAACTGACATTCTGCACATTTTGTCAGCTTTCTCTCTCAACTACATCAGCTGCTGTTAAAAAAACGCGCACGTTTTCCTGAATAGAAACACACTTGGTGTGCAGAAAAAGTATGCAGGAAAACGCGCGCGGAAAACTGAAAGACAAGTGTGTGCCCTGCAAAAAGAAAAACTGGCAACCGTTAGATTTTCCTCTCTGTTACAGACTAGTCGTGATATTAAAGTCACAAAGGCCTCAATTCACTAAGCTTATCTCTTGTCTTTAATAACTCTTCTAGAGTAGTTACCATGGTGACGAGGCATGTAGTATTCAGGAAACATTCTACCTCAGGCAAACCTAAAGTTAACTCTTCTGTCTTTAAGTTAACTCTTTAATCCTTAAAATAACTCCAGAGTTAGACAGGCTGTTTATTAACTGCGTGTGAAAATAACTACAGTGGAGGTAAATTAACTACAGAGGAGGTAAATTAACTACAGAAGAGGTAACGTAAGGAATGAAGAGATAAGATAACTCTCTTACTAGTGGAGGTAAGTTTTCTCTTGCCTTATCATCTCCAGCATGATCTTAGTGAATTGAGGCCAAAGTGTTGTTTTTAGGAAAAAAAAATCTAAAATGGTTTAGTTTTGTTTATTAACTTGTTTATGCAGCCTATTACTGAGGGCCCTGTCACACCAAATAGTGTTTTTGGGGTCATTTTCGCTTGTTAAAAAAAAGTCTTAATTGACTTACATCAAAATCACTGTAAAATCGCAGCATTTTGCAAAAGCAAAATAGTAGTGCTAGCGTTTTGCGCGGATGATTTTACCGCGATTTAGCTCTGTAAAAATCACTGTTCACTCTTGCGATTCCGAGCGATCACGATCGGCGCTTTTTTAAGCATTGTATCACGATCGCTCCAGAACCGCGGTAAAATGCTGCAGGAAATAAGTTTTGCTATTGCCGATAACCGAGAAATGCGATCGGCAGCAATCGCGGCAGTGAGATCATTGCCATTATGTTTATATTGCGTTAGCGCTTTAAAAAGCTCTAGCTCTTCAGCGATTAGTGGGAGTCGCCTGCTAATCGCCCAAGTGAGAATGGGCCCTTACTGAGCGTGTAAAGCTGAAATCTCTCAGGATCACCAGTTATCTTTCAAAGTAGGAGATAAGAGATTCCTTGTACAACTACAAATAGACAAACCTGTGCAATCTAAAAATAGCAGTGTGGTTCTTACAGAGGAAACTGGATATTGCGCAAGATGGAACAGTCGTATGTTGGAAGGCAGCTGTTAGCTCAATGCGACACGGGGCAAGGGGAATTTTAAACACAGATGACGTTACTTTTGGGTCAAAGGCAGACTGGATACCTCTATAGACAATAATGAGTTGGGAGACGGGTTTCAAATTCTATATTATGCAAGACTGTAGTTCCTATTTAATGATTGGTTGAATAAGTTTTAGAGCTAAAATGTAGAAGTAAAAAATGTATTGTTTTATTCTCTTTTTAATTTGTACCTGAAATGAAATGTTAATTTCAAATCAAATATTCGTTATTAATTCTTCACATTTTAGTTAGATCTTACTGCTTTGTGTTGCCTCCCGTCCTCCCCTTGTTCCCCATTATAACAACTTTTATTGTTTGACTGCCAGGCAATTAAATTAATTATAGAAAAGAACAGAACCCACCTGTATTCCAAAGCACTCAACAAGTTATAATAATTAAAAAAATATAAACTTGTTTATTTAAACACTTCTGGTAAAGGTGCATACACACGTCCAACTTTACGCCTTGTTGTTTAAACTGGTCGTTTGAACGACTCGAAGTGCAGACAAGAAGTCCTTCAGACATCATGGGCACACTGACCAACAAAGCGACTGATATGCTAATTTACATGTCGTTTAATCAACTTGACAATGGACTGGATAGAACAATGGACTAGATTGAACTACTGATCAAACGACTGTATGTTTGAACGTCTATTAGTTGGACAAACGACAAGAAGTCGTTTGTACACATGTATGGACCTGACAGATGTTTAAACGACAGTTTGTCCAACGAATCCGCTAAGTGGATCGAGCAAACCGGCTGTTATCAGTCGCTTGACTGCGCGTACATACGTCCAACTTGTCGTTTAAACAAGTTGGTTATTTATATTGCACTTTTCTCCAGAGCTGCGGCCACTAGGATGCGCTCTATAGGCAGTAGCCGTGTTAGGGAGTATCGCCCAAGGTCTCCAACTGAATAAGTGCTGGTTTACGGAACAGGAAGAGCCGAGCTTCAACCCCTGGTCACAAAGGCCTTAAAGAGACTCTAAAGTCTCAAAAAAATGAGGTTTTTACTTTAAAAACCTCTTTAACATAATTGCCCCTCCTAAAATGCCGCATCTCTGCGGCTGAAAACTCCCAAATCACCCCTAACTCCCCAGGCAAAATCCATGACTTTCTTGATCCTGGATTTTGGGCTGTAGCTCTGCCTCCATATGTGTCAATCAGCGCTGATCGCCGCCTCACCCCCGCCCCTCTCAGTGAAGGAAGACTGGGAGAGGCAGCCATCCGCGCTGATGGACATGTGTAGAGGCAGAGCTGCAGCCCAAAGCTCTGCCTCTATGCGGAAGGAGCCCCACAATGTGCCCCAGGGAGTTTGGGGTGATTTATGGAGTTTTCAGCCACAGGGATGCTGCATTTTAGGAGGGGCAATTATGTTGAAGAGGTTTTTAAAGTAAAAACCTCATTTTTTGGAGACTTAACAGTCTCTTTAACCCAGTGGTCCTCAAACTAAGGCCCTCGGGCCGAATGTGGCCCCCTGAGGCTTTTTTACTGGCCCTCCACACACAAAATGTATTACTTATAGATGCGGTCAGCTACATCTTTAAATATTGGTGGTCCGCATGTAGAATAGCAGTGCTGGCACCACCCATCCACATGGAAGCCTGCAAGCAGTAATTTGCTAGTTTTCAATCAAATTCCACATCAGGTGACACTGCTGTCCAATTGGACGGCAGGTTGTCACCTGGGTACGCTTCACTGTTTGGCCCGCTTCTGCATCATTTTATGTATACTCCGGCCCCTCAGCTGTCTGTAGTATTTTGACCCGGCTCTCCACCCAAAACGTTTGGGGACCTCTGCTTTAACCAGTACACTATCCAGCCACTCCAGAAGGGCCCACACATTTCAATGCGTGTATTTGCACTGTGCCTGCGTGAGTTGCTTGTGCAAGTCTTTTGCTTTCCTTCATGCAATTCCTTTTACTAGGCATGCGTAATTCATGACAATGAAAAGTGCTCATTCACAGGTGGGTACAAGTATGTGCCTGCTGTGCTGACCTGGAAGCTATCCTGGGGTCTGCAGCGTTTCAATAACCAAGGCTTTACTCTTTTTAAAAGACACCTGATAGATATGGAGACTGACATATTTATTTCCTTTTAAACAATGCCGATTGCCTGGCTGTCTTGTTGGTCATCTGCCTCTAATACTACTAGCCAACGACCCTGAACAACCAAGCAGATCAGTCTGACTAGATTAGCTGCATGCTTGTTTCAGGTGTGTGATTCAGACACTACTGCAGCCAAGGAGATCAGCAGGACTGCCAGGTCATTGGTATTGTTTGAGGCTGGTTGCACACATGATGTGGTGTTATTTGCGTGCGGCACAAAAACCTACCACAGCGCATCGCACCAATGCAATGTCCGTGCAGCAGATAGTGCCAACAGGGAAATCTTCACACCCCGCCCCTTGAACGTGTGCGCAAATGACATCGGACATCACTTGTGTCCAACCCCTCAGTCACGTACACACTTCCAGACAGGAAGTGTGTACGTGACTCCGCCGACATTAGTAGCAGTGTGGCGCGCATGCCGTTGACTGCAATGCAATTGTGCGCTGAGCGATACTGCTCTGCAACACACTGCAGCCTCTGCATTGATCAAAGCACTTTCCTTGCACTATGGGTTCTCTCATAGAGATTAATGACCACTGCAGCAAGGTAGAGTACTGCGACACACTAGTGTGCAAATTGCAATATAGAGGAGCTGTCAGCCATACTATCTCAGAAAAAAAAACCAAATATATAAGTAGATACTTGCTCTACTTACATAACATACGTATTGCACTGTCCACGTTATGATTCCTGTGAATTTTATAAAGGAAAAGTAGAGAATCCTATTCTAGACAGTTTCCATATTTACTGTGGCTATTTTGAAGCCAGTCGTGATGTAATATCCGCCCTTAGTCTCCTCTGCCTGATTTGCCCGCCCTTCACTATAGAAAGTGCATTGTTTCAGACTGAAAAATTTTGGCCAATGAGAGAGGAACAGAGGTGTGGGAGGGGAAAACAGGAGGGAAAGAGGCTTCAGCCAATCAGGCTGCATTAGTTAAGTCCGAGGGGAAGTAGAGAAGCAAAAAGACAACCCAGCATGCCCTGCAACTTCTCTTTTGTGTACCAAATTTTCTGTGTACCAAATAAGTCATGTAAATTGGGTGTAACGAAAATTCCACGACGCCGGACAGATTGCGGAAATATGGTCGCATCCGTTCCGGCATGCGGACTTTCCAATGCGGAATGCGGAAATTTGTCCGCATCAGCTCCGGGCGCACCGCGCCAAACTCCCCGCCGTGCTGCACATCAGGGCTCTGCTATCTTGCCTCTAGAGGGTGCGCGAGCGCGCCAGGCACGCCTTTATACCTCTAGAAAGCGTGTCAGCTGACTTAGAGGTCAGCTGACGTTTTTGCCTGCCCTGATTGGTTGCTGCTTGGGGTGGAGACTTCTCTCCCAGGCAGTATATAAGGAAGTGCTTTGCAGTCACACTTCGTCTGTGTTATGATCGCTTCTGCAGCAGGTGCTGCTGGCAGTAGTAGTGCTGCAGCTCAGGCAGTTCTGATCTCTTTCCATGCAAGCTGCATAGCTTTGTCTGCCTTTTCCTGCTGTCAGCTTGTGACTAATTATCATTCACCTGTGTGGGAATCTGCATGTCTGCTCCCATTGGATGACCTCAGTATAAAGATCTGCTTCCTGCAGGGCTCCTTGGGCTATCATAGCTTCAGTTTAAGCCTGTCTTGCTGTTGCTTCAGCCCCAGATCGTGTTTCTTGTTCTAAAGATACTTTGCTGGTCTTGCATCATATATTGGTTCATTGCCAATATATATGCATACCAGCACGTTTATTATTTTCCTTGTATTCGTGTTGCGTTGATACATCAGTGCCGCTGATGTATACGTACACAAACTGTTTATATCCTGTGTTCAGTTAGTCAGCTTTCCAGCACGTTTTGGTAGTTTGGGCGTATCGTGATCACCCGTGCTGAGTTAGTTATCCTGCTCCTGGTTCTGTTTGTGGATTGCGTTCATCTCTGCGCAGAGATAGCGAATCCTTCTGAGTCCTGTTCCCTGTATTGCTCCAGTCCTAGTCAGTGTTCCTGCTTATGTCATATATCGGTTCATTGCCGATATATACATATGTTAGTCAGACGTTACAAATAGTTTCATTGATGGCTGTAATTGTAATACGCTAGGAAAACATACTTATTGTATTTTTGTCTGTGTTACGTTCATCTATCTTGATCCTGCTATTTCCTGCCTATCCTGTCCTGTCTTTGTGAGGCACGCCATCGCTGCAAACGCATTGGCTGCCTCATTCCAATCTGTCTTGTTGTGGACGCTTGCTGTCACTAAGTAGAAGCTGGTTAAGCAAGCAAGTTAAGAAGGTGGTCCTGAGCAAAAACTATTGGTAGATTTGGGGGTAAGCTTACCTAGAAAGCTTATTATTAAAAAATGGAAAAATCCAGAACCACTCTCCCTTGGAGAATGGAAAAAGGATATTATAGCATTTCTAAATAATAGAGTTTGGATAGGAGAAGATGATGTGACTGAAAGGTCTAATGCTACTTGTTGGGTTGTTATGAAACAGATTTGGGAGAAGAGTGTTGTCTGACTTCCGTATACCTCTTTGTTTTTGTAAGGAGGAGGAGAGGACCTAGAAGTGTCTGAGTTTTTTGGGGGGAAGTATATGGAGGATGTGTGAGGTATGTATGGGGTGTGGTAGGTGGGATGTCTGAGTGAACAGTAATCTGTCATTACGTTGTATTGTTTTACTATATTTCTAATAATTTTCTAATTCAAATAAGATTACTAAATAAAAGATATGGCAAACCATGATGCAACCAATTACCCAACAAGGGAAGGTGCTGATGAAGCCAAGTTCTGGTTGGGATATGGCGTATTATCGCTGCTGAGAGTTTGCAAAAAAAAAGAAGCTAGTTAAGCAAGCGTTCATTCTGTCTACTTGTCCTGATCTCCTCAGTTCTGGTTTATGCGCTCAGCGCTACTTTGCGCTGAGACGTTATCATGAAAGTATTGTTTGTGGCCGTTCGGATCTGCACCGGCTCTGTGCGCCACATTCTCCTATTGGAGTCAGTCCTCCCCTCCACTATACTAGGGATAGCCTGTTTCCTTGTGCTAGTGTGTGTACCTCCTTCACGTCAGCTTATGTGTTGCATGCTGACTGTGGAGAATACACCACCAAGCGTGACAGTCTGTGTTTGCGATACCCTGTGTCAGCACTCAGACCTAGTCAGTTCCCGTGTGACAATCCGGCAGGACCCCGGCTCTTGTTACACTTAGCCAGTCTTGTATTTGATATTGCGTGATATACTGGTTTATCGCCAGTATATATGCATATTGAACTGTATTGATTTCCTGTGTATGATTCTGTGCCTGTCTTGACCATCCTTCTGTTTTCTGATTCTGTACTTTGCCAGCCCATACCGTTATCGACTATTGGCTTGGTTTCTGACTATTCTCTCGTCTCATGTTTCTGTACTGTTGCCGCCTGATCTGTTGCCGAACCTCTATTTGTCTGACCTTTCTCCCTTCAGTGGAACGTCTCCCACTGTAGGGTACTATCTGAGGCTTGCCTCTCTGAGACGCCCGCCCTAGCAGACCGTTACTGCCAGAGGCCAAGATTCCTTCACTGCTTCCTTGGAGGATCTCACACACAGGGTTCCCATTCAGAGGTAACCACACCTCTGAGGAATTACCAGGTGGTGGACATTTCCACAAATTAGTGTATTTATTCTGCATTTGTATTTTGTTTTGTTGCACTGTTCCTGTGTACACTCCCTTTTTTGATCTGCCCGCATTATTGGCAATTCTGCAGATTGCTATATAATCGGGTCAATCCTTGTATTATTGGTGATTTTGCGGATCACCAATAATCAAGGCTCTGGGTGTGACACTGATCTTCTCCGATTGTTTACACTGGGGAATGATAATTTATCAACAAGAAAAGTAATAGTGATTTTAACTTTTGGATTGCCTGATTAGCATCTTTATTACTTGTTTACCAGATAAAAATAAATAAATGATTTTTTATTTTATGCCCGACAGTTACTCTTTAAAGGAAATTAAATATGGTAGCCTCTATATCCCCCTTACGTCAGGTGTATTTTAATGACTGAAAAACAAAGGGGGGGGGGGGGAGAGACTGACTGTCGAAGAGCACAGGTAAAGCTTTCTAATAATTTGGGCTTTTGGAGGACATGTCTAGATCGGCTTTAAGTTCTGGATGTTCACTAAGGGCCCTTTTCCACTACAGCGTTTGCGATGGCTGAATCGCAAAACCGCAAACCGCTAGTGATTTTACAAATCGCTACAGTTTGCTTTTAACATAGGAATCGCGGTAGGTCATTTCCACTACCGCGATTCGTTTTTGACCTGATCGCGATCGCGCGTCGGAGCGATTATTGCCGCGATTTTGCTATGCAGTGCTTAGCATAGCAAAATCGCGGCCGCAAACGTCGGGAAATCGCCGGTCATTTTTTACATTTTGCGATTCAGCAATCGCTAGCGTTCAGCGCGAACGCTAGCGACTGCTAATGGAAAAGGGCCCTTAGTAGCATCGTGGTCCAATGACACAATGTCCATGCTGAGCCTGTGCTGTAATCTGACTGCATCTTCTGTTTCAGCATTTAGATTATCGAAACTACACTCGGCAGAGACCTCTTAGAGAAATCCCTCGTCTGGAGCGCTCAGTCTCTCTGTGTAACAGCATTTCCCAGTGGGTGCAGCTCACGATCCTCAACCGGCCGACTCCACAGCAGAGAGCTGAGGTCTTCACCAAGTTCATCCAAGTCACCCAGGTGAGACCCGAGTACCAACCACCACCTGCACTCCACCAACCCCCACCTCCATTCCACCAATCACAGAGCTTGCAAAACACACTTGCAGCTATTGCACTGAGCAATTGAGTCCATTTTTGTTGAGATGTGAGCAAGCCCTTCAGTTCAGCTCTACACATTGCTAGGATGGCAAGTGTTATTTCAGCTTGCCTAATTAAAGGAACACTATTGATCACCATGTTTTTTCAATTGAGATAGGAATTGTTTGGGAAGTGCTGTTAAGTACTGGTGTATACATTTCACTGGCAACCTCTTTGTTTACTGTTATCAAATACTTTCACGCTTTACTGACACCAAAACTGATGGCAGAATGAGCCATGGGGGAGAGGGAATTCCCCTCACACTCCATCAGTTAACCCTGTGTGTAGCTCTGTGTGTGAGAGAAAGCTCTCTCCTGTGTCTCTGACTAAAGTGTCTGAAGAGAGCAGAGGAAATGTAACTTGTTATAAACATTTGTAATTTTCTGTGACACCACAGCTTTTCATACTTTTTTTTTTTTTTTTTTTTTTGCTTTCAGAAAAAAATACTCTGTCTGATGTGCAACACAAACTGTGCATTGAAGCAGACACCCCTTCTGCAATTGATTTGTCCCAATATAGCTAAATCCTACACTCAATAAATTAAAGCTTTTGCCTCTGATGTTTACTATGAAAAGTAGGAAAATGTTAACACTGCTACTTAGACATTATTTGTACTTTGTCATTTTAGAACACTTGGGTATTGATAAGAGTTCCTTTTTAAAGGACAACTGAAGCGAGAAGAATATGGAGGCTGCCATATTTATTTCCTTTTAAGCAATACCAGTTGCCTGGCAGCCCTGCTGATCTATTTTTGCTGCAGTGGTGTCTGAATAACACCAGAAACAAGCATGCAGCTAATCTTGTCAGATCTGACAATGTCAGACACCTGATCTGCATATGGTTGTTTAGGGTCTGTAGCTAAAAGTATTACAATCAGAGGTTCAGCAAGATAGCCAGGCAACTGGTATTGCCTAAAAGGAAATCTACTGTATTTGGCAGCCTCCATATGCATTTCACTTCAGTTGTCGTAACCTTTTGAGGACCATGGGCTTAAACCCCCCCCCCCCCCCCCTAAAGACCAGGCTATTTTTGTCAAAATAGGATAGGCCACTGCAGCTTTAAGGCCAAGCTGCAGGGCCGCACAACACAGCACACAAGTGATTTCCCCCCCCCCCCCTTTTTCCACACCAACAGAGCTCTCTGTTGGTAGGGTCTGAAAGCCCAGCACAGACCCCCAACCCAGATCGCAGCGCTGTACAATGTAATTAGACGGCAGTTTCGCCATCTAACAGTCTCCCGATCGGCGATCCGCCTACCAACAGGAGATGCGTGATCTCCTGCATTGCGAGACCCAAGGACCTTACGCCGATCGGCATTAGGCGGTCCTGGGGCTGCCTCCGCGGCCACCCCCATCGGCGTGACGCGGTCGACAAGCAGATAAGCCCAGGTTCAGGCACACTGTATATAATAAGTACACCGTATAATTTTTTTATAGTAAACTACAAGGGACCTTGCCAAGTAGTTTATTATATCAGAATTTGTCATACAGCAAGCTCACCTGTATATTTTGTTGTATGGTAGGTACGGATAATCTTTCATGGTTACCAGTGAAAAATGTTGAAGGAAAAAGGAAACTGCTGCCTCAGTTTAAAGTGTTCCACTCCTCCCCAACATTCATCAGCTGCTAGTTTGTAAATTCCTAAATGTTTAGTAAAGAGTCAACTTACCACTTTTGGGTCTATGGAGGGGAGGCAAGGAGATGATTTGCAAATATGCTCCCCAACCATGCTAAAGTGAGGCATTGTAAACTCCTCCTCCTTTTTGCTCTCTCTGTAGAACAGAACATGCTGCCTGACAATGAGCAGAGCAACATGTCTGCCCCATTCATACAGTTAGGACTACAGACGGTCAGAGAGGTACTTATTTATGCAGCTTCCATGCTCATTACCAGCAAATTATATGCAGCTTGGAATTGGGCTAATCAATATCATCAAAGTGCAGTCCCAAGCTGCATTCAGTTGGCATTTAATTCGTTGTGCTGGATTTACCATAAGGCACTGTAAGCTTGTGCCTATAGGCGCCTGATGATGGAAAGGCGCTCCATTCCCCTCCCCAAGTGCCTCCCTCCCTCCTTCCTTATGCAGAATTCCAAGCAGAGTGTAAATGAGAGGTTACTCATCCTGCTCTCTACATTCCACTGACCAGATCTCCCTTCAGTCGGGGGCACCTCTAGCTACCTAATACATAACACTTGAGGACACCTCTAGCTACTTAATACCGAGGATCGCACTGGCTACATAATACTAAGGGGGACATGTACATGATGTGCCAGGGAGAAGTGACAGCTGGGCCAGCCAGCACACTTGTGGTGCATTTCGGTGGGTGTTCGTAGGTTTAGGAAGGGCGAAGTCTAGGGTGCCAGGACTTCTGTGCCTATAGTGTAGGCTCCTGTGATGTATGCAAACCAGAATGATCAGTTTGACCATCTCTAGCTAGGACTGGCCACATCTAGAGGTATATTACATTGCAATGTGTCTGCTTGCAGCCCATGATTAGCCACAACCATTGACAGTGTGACAGGGGCCTTATGCTGGGAATACAAGGTTCGTTTCTGCCGTGCGTTTCTCCTCTCGATCGTTTTTGCCGTTCGATTCAGCAGTCAATATTACCTTCAGCTCGTTTTGCTTATCTTTTTCTATTCACTTCTATCAGAAATCGAGCGGCGAAAGAGTCGAAAGGAAGATCAGACATGTCGGAAATTATCTATAGAACCATCTAATCGCCTAAAAAATGAACCCAGTGGCGTAGCTAAGGAGCTGTGGGCCCCGATGCAAGTATTACAATGGGGCCCCCCAAGCACTCTATACATAACAATTGATACGGCGCACCAAAACCTGCCAATGGCAACTACAGTGTCAGAGGTGCAAGAAGGGGATGGGGAACAGTTTGTTAATGATTACCACTATTCAAAGTATCTATAGAAGTGATTATTGTGAGCACAGGAGCAATAGAGAGCTAATTCTGTAGTTGAGGGAGGGCTCTACGGGGCCCCTCTGGCCCAAGGGCCCCGATGCGGTCGCAACCTCTGCAACCCCTATTGCTACGCCCCTGAATGAACCGTGTATTCCCAGCATTAGGTTTCCTTTAGATCAGAGTTCCCCAACCCTGTCCTCAAGCATACATTTGAAATCGGCGCCGGTAGACTTGGGCGCAGGATACAGCCAGTATATGGCTGATCCTGCTTCTGCACAAGTCCGGGCCGTATTAATTACTATTCCCCCTCCAGGCCGCCATGGATGGTGGGGAATGATATAATTCGGCTTCCAGCGATTGCTGGAGGCTGAATTATTGTGCTTTTTAAGCAACCTCGGCTCAGTCTTCTGATGGCGCCAACGTTACTCACTGAGCGCCGCTCAGTTGTGATTCCTATTGTAGCCTATGGTGGCGCCGGCTGCGCCCAAATCTAGCAGTGCCGAAAAGCACTGCTCCGGTGCTCAAGGCCCACCAACAGTCCATGTTTTGCAAAAAAAAAAAAAAACATTCACAGGTGAGGTAATTAGTGTCTCAGCAGAGCTGATTAACTACCTCTGAGGATTTCCACAAAACATGCACACCTGTTGGTGGGCATTAAGGACAGGGTTGGGGAACACTGCTTTAGATGATTGGTTTGCTTAGGGGGAAATTTCACTTTTGTTTGCTTTCCGTCTAAGGCCCCGTTCACACTTGAAATGGGGAGTGCTTTTTTTTTTCGCGATTAACATGGAAAAATCACTGGACAAAGTAGCGTTTTGGGAGCAATCGCGATTAGCGGTTCTATACATGCTAATCGTGATCGCTCCAGAACCGCCGTCTAAAGGCTGCAGGTAGCGCATTTGCGATTAAAGCAAAACGCCTGCGAGAGAACACTGCCATAGGATAACATGGGCTAAGCATTTTTAAAAAACGCTAGTGGTTACATTTTAGTGGTTAATACATTTTATTGCAGGTTTGACACTAGCAACAAAAGCCAAACACACCAAGTCAATTCGCATCATTTCCATCTCTGCAGCAGGCAAACTGAACACTCTTCCTGCCAGCCAACGTCTCCACCCCCTGCGGTGCCTCAGCATCTACACAACACAGGAGGCCAGACACAATCTATTGACCTGTCCCCAGATGTGCATGCTCTAACAATATGCCAATCAGATATAAACAGACTCTTCAAAAGACAAAACACTAGGAAAGCAGTGGGGCCAGACTCTGTCTCTGCGAAATGCCTGAAACTCTGTGCCGATCAATTAGCTCCTGTATTCAGACATATTCAAAGCATCTCTCGAACTCTCAATTGTTCCGGCCTGTTTTAAAAGCTCAACTATTGTACCAATCCCAAAAAATTCAAAACCTACATGTTTAAATGATTACAGGCCTGTTGCCCTGACATCATTGGTCATGAAAGCATTCGAAAAACTGTTAATGGCTTATCTGAAATCTATAACAGATCCCCTGCTGGACTCTGCAATTTGCCTACGGGCCTAATAGATCCGCAGATGATGCTGTGAACATGTGTATGCATTATGTACTACAGCATCTAGACACCCCAGGAACCTACACCAGGATTTTATTTATAGATTACAGCTCTGCATTTAATACCATAATGCCATCTCTGCTACACAGCAAGCTCTCCCAGCTACACATACCTGAATCCATCTGCAAATGGATAACCGATTTTCTAACCGATAGGAGACAGCGTGTTAGACTTGGTAAACACACATCAAGCTCTCTGACAGTCAGTACTGGTGCACCCCAGGGCTGTGTGCTTTCCCCACTGCTCTACTCACTGTACACCAATGACTGCATCTCCACAGATCCATCTGTTAAGGTTCTGAAGTTTGCAGATGACACAACAGTAGTTGGTCTCATACAAAACGGGGAGGAATCTGCATACAGGCATGTGGTGGGAAAGCTTTCCTCCTGGTGCAGCAGCAACAACTTGGAACTAAATGCTCTCAAAACCATGGAGATGAGAGTAGACTTTAGGAGATCTCCCCCCCCCCCCCCCAGCACCTCCCCTTAACCATAAATGGATCCACAATAACCCAGGTAGAGTCATTCAAGTTTCTTGGGTCCACAATCTCACACAACCTAAAATGGGATAACAATACGGCCACTATTGTCAAGAAAGCGCAACAGAGGATGTACCATCTACGGCAGCTGAAAAAGTTTGGCCTACCTCAAAATTTAATGGTGCAGTTCTACACTGCAATCATCGAATCCACCATAACATCATCTATGACTGTATGGTTCAGCTCCTGCTCAGCATTAGAAAAGGGGAGGCTGCAGCGCATCATCCGAACAGCGGAAAGGATAATTGGCTGTAGCTTACCTTCCCTGCAGGATCTTTACGCTAGCAGGTGCAGAAAGAGAGCAACCAAAATTGCCTCTGACCCCTCTCACCCAGCTCACTCCATCTTCCAGCGCATGCCTTCAGGAGTAAGATTCCGGTCAATCGCTACCAAAACCTCCAGACACAGGAACAGCTTTTTTTCCTCAAGCGGTAGCCATTTAATGCTGAACCACGTTAGAGCTGCTAGGACTTGATAGTAATCAGCGCAGAACTGTAAATGAACAATTCTCACATTGCTTACTGCCACTATACTTATAATGTCCTCGACTTGTAATATACACACTGTCTGTCCTTGTATTGTTTTTGTTTGTGCTTGTTAAGCAACTGCCAAGACAAATTCCTTGTAGGTGCAAACTTACTTGGCGAAATAAAATTGATTCTGATTCTGGTTTGCGGTGACCGGGAATCACGCAATTCCCGCTTAGTTGTGAACGAGCCCTTAATCTCTATATTCTGTACAGTCTATTGGTAACAGTTTTGTTTTTGTATTGCAGACACAGGGTGGTTTCCAGTGTTTTGTTTTCTTTGTGTGTGTGGGCTGGTGCACACCAGAGCGGTTGTGGAGCGTCTTTTAAAACGCTTGCAGGGGGAAAACCGCTTGGGTAATGAAAGTGAATGGGCTGGTGCACACCAGAGCGGGTCATTTTTTTCCACAAACGCAAACTATTAATGGAAAAAAAAATATTATAAAAATAAATATATGTTTAAAAAAACGGTTCTTTTCCGTTAGCCGGGCGCATCCTGTAGGTAGCGACAAAACTCCACCAGAGTTACATCTTTCCCTACTATCCATGGCGGCCTGGAGGGGGAATAGTATTTAGCACCACCTGCTGGATGCGCCTGGCTAACGGAGAAGTACCAAATAAACTAAACACTGGGGGAGCGATCAGATCCCACCAATAGAGAGCTCTGTTGTTGGGGAGAAAAGGGGGGGGGGAATCACTTGTGTGCTGTGTTGTGCGGCCCTGCAGCAAGGCCTTAAAGCTGCAGTGGCCAGTTTCAAGAAAAATGGCCTGGTCTTTAGGGGGGTTTAATACTGCAGTCCTCAAGTGGTTAAATACAATTTAAAATACAGCAGGATTTAGTGATGCCTCAAAGTCTTCTTTAAGGTTACATGAAGCTCCAAGGAAAATACAATGGGAACCACGTCGTCGCTCCACGCGGGTGTTTGTTTGGTTTTTTTCACATGTCATTTATTCATTTTACAGAAACTCAGAAAACTCCAGAACTTTAATACCCTGATGGCAATGATTGGAGGACTGTGTCACAGCGCCATCTCCAGGTTGAAGGAGACACATAGCTACCTGTCCCAAGATGTATTAAAGGTGAAGAAAACATTTTCCACCTGTTTTGCAAATGGAACCTGCTTTATTATGGTCACTAGTGGTGGTATTTTTTTTATTTATTTTTTTTAATTTAAAGTTTAGAGAGGAGTCGTTCGTCGCAAGAAAACAACCAGGATTCCCTGCCATGACAAATGACTCTGGGGGGGACACGCATGTCCCCGCCGGCTGCCAGTATTGTATAGGAGAGAGAGGGAGAGGGCAAGGGGGAGGAGAGAGAGACGAAGCCGCGGCTTCATCTGTTATATTGCCGCCGCCTTCATTTTAATTCAATTAACTCACTTTTTACAATACATTTGGCCGCAGCGAGACAGCCAGTAAAAACACAATACAATCGGTTACATTAACACTTTTGTTACGTGAACTATTAATGTAATTAGCGCCACCTGCCGGATGCGCCCGGCTAACGGGAAAGTACCACATTATGTTACAGATTAAGTTAAGCACTGGTCGCTGCTTGGATCTCTGATAGAGTCTTGGGGGATGAGCTTCCATTGCAGTAGGATGGGGAACACAGGAGACCACAAGTGATCTGGTCTTCTTATAAACTCAGTAACTAGGTGGCAACATTTTTGCAACCTTTGCCTGAATCGCACCAGAAACAAGCATGCAGCTAATCTTGTCAGACACCTGATGTGCTGCATGCTTGTTCAGGGTCTATGGTTAAAAGTATTAGAGGCAGAGGATAAACAGAATAGTCAAGCAACTGGTATTGCTTAAAAAGAAACACTGGTACATATGGCTGCCTCCATATCCACCTCCCGTCAGGTGTCCTTTAAACTGTGTTTTAGATTTTGGTACCTTATGTGATTGCTTTAAACCCCTAGAGAATGTGTGTCAGACTCAGACCTGAACTCAGAATGTCCTCACTGCTCTAAAAGATAAGCAACAGCATAATAACCTTAAAAGAAAAGCATTTCTCTGTTTTTTTTTTTTCAGCTGATACAAATCCTAAAATAAATCTGTACTGTTTCTACTTCCTGATTCATGGAAGCAGACATGTTAGCGGTTTATCTGCCGTGGCAGTCAGGTGACCCAGGGTAGAGATCAAATTACAACTTGTGATTAGACACAGATGAGGGGGAAGACAAGCTAAACTCTCTAAGTACACACATTTCTCTATGCTTTCTTTCTGTCCTGTGCAAGAGTTCAGGTCCACTATTGAAGATAGAATTCACACCCTCAGCCCTATAATTCTAAGGCCTGGGACCCACTAGAGCGCTTTCAGTGTTTTTGTAGCTCCAGTATTTTCAAAAACGCTTTGCTAATGTAAGTCTATGGTATTGGGATTGGGGCCAATCGTAATCGCAGGACATGCAGGATTTTGTGAGCGTTTGGGCTCCCGCTCAATACAATACCTAAGGGCCCATTCACACTAGAAATCGCTAAACGCTAATGCAAAACGCTGAGCGTTTTTCTGGCGTTTTTTTCCTAGCGATTTTTCACTGTATAGAGAGCGTTTTTCCAGCGATTAGCGTTTTGCGATTTTTAGTTCAATTCAAATACTTTTATTGAATCGCTAATCGCTCCAGAATCGCTCAGAAAACGCTGCATGCAACGCGTTTGTGTTTCAGCAAAACGCTAAACGCTTTGATGAGAACACTTCCATCCACTTTCATTGTGCACACGTTTTTCAAATCGCTAGCGATTTTCAGCAAAGCTAAAATCGCTCTGAAAACGCACAAAGTGTGAATGGACCCTAAATCGCCAGAAAACGCACCTCAGATCGCTTACACAAAGCGATAGCGATATCCCTTTGCTATTTGTAGTGGGTCCCTGTCCTAACCGTTTGTTAAAAAATGTTTTATATAAGTTCCTATGTACCTAAATAGATCTTAGACGAAACATCGCTGCTATGCAATGGACACTACTGTTAATCACTCCCTTAACTACTTCTTGTTTTATGACTTTACGGGAAATTTTGAGGAGAGTCTGTGAGACAAGTAAGACAAGACCGAGGGTTGTGACAACAAAAGGCAGAATAATATTTAAGGGGTCTGATATGTGTCAGGGAGTGAGTCACAGCCAGCTTCTTGCTGCAGAGACTTATGGGAAATGAAGATTGCTACCATGGTCCGCCACATTATCTCATTCTAAGAATTTTACCACAGTACCTCACCACAAGAACGAACAAGGTGATTTCTTCACCACTCATTCCGTGGTTTCACCCTCCTGCATCAGCACAGGAAATAGAGTAGCGAGAGGCTGAAGCTTGTTAACCTCCTCATGTCTAATATGAACAACCCGCTGAAATTGCAGAAAGTGCAACACATTTGTGTGAGGTGATATGAGTGCAGCAACATATCTTACAGAGGGTTAACCTTTCACTGAACCAGTAATATTCATTACTGCCATAATCTGCTCTGCCCACATTAGTCTTGGGCCCGGTTCACACTGAACAAAAAAAAAACGGTTTAGCGGACCGTAACGGAATGGACCCTAATGGAGGTGGATGGATCCTATTGACATAGGATCCAATGGACCGCAAGTTTTTTATTTTTTTCTTATTTTTCTAGACCGACCGATGCATCAAATTGACCGCCCAATAACAGAACGAAGGGTCACAACTGGAAATCTGAGCCTTTTAAAAACTGATCCATACCACGGATCAATTTTTACACAGATGAGTTTTCCATCTGTGCCAGTGTGAACCGGGCCTTAAAGAGGAACGGCCTTGAAAATCTTAACATTTAAAACGCATACAAATAAATACATTTCTCCTAGAGTAAAATGAGCCATAAGGGCTGGTGCACACCGAGCGGCTTTTTCAGCGTTTCTGCAGCCGCTTGCGGCTGCGGATCCGCTTGGTCAATGTATCTCAATGGGGTGGTGCACACCAGAGCAGGAGGCGTTTTGCAGAAACGAAAAATGCCGGGGTGAGGCATTTTTTGGATTGCGGGTGCGTTTCTGCCTCAATGTTAAGTATAGGAAAAACGCAAACCACTCTGAAAAACGGCACTTCAGAGCGGCTTTGCCGGCGTTTTTGTTACAGAAGCTGTTCAGTAACAGCTTTACTGTAACAGTATATGAAATCTACTATACTGAAAACCGCAGCAGCAATCCGCAAAACGCCATAGAAAAATAAAAAAAAGCGTTTCAAAATCTGCTAGCATTTTGCGGATCTGCTAGCGGTTTTTGGTGTGCACCGGGCCTTAATTAGTTTACTTTTCTCCTATGTTGCTGTCACTTACAGTCAGTAGTAGAAATCTGACATTACTGACAGATTTTGGACTAGCCCATCTTCTCATAGGTGAGTTCTCAGGGTTTTCTTTATTTTTAAAAGCATTTAGTGAATGGCAGTTGCTCCGTCCAACTGCCAAAATAGTGTACAGCAAGCAGGGAGGCTGGCCACCATCTTTGTATTAATCATTTTCATGGAGAGTCTTTATAATAAATAAAGGCCATTCTGAGAACCCCCTATAGAGAGATGGACTAGCCCAAAATCTGTTAGTAATGTCAGATTTCTACTACTTACTGTAAATGCCAGCAATATAGGAGCACGTTGCCTCCTGATCCTCTGCCTTTAATACTTTTTAGCCATAGACCCTGAACAAGCATGCAGATCAGTCGTTGTGACTCAAGTCTGACTGGATTAGACACATGCTTGTTTCAGTTGTGTGATTCAGACACTACTGCAGTCAAAGATTAGCAGGATAGCCAGGCAACTGGTATTGATTAAAGTAAATAAATATGGCAACCTCCATTCCACTGTCACCTCTGGTTCTCTTTAAGGGGAACTCGCAGATGAATCAAATGGGGCCATATGTTTAAAGATCTTGTGTCATATTCATGATCAAGGCTCCATTCCTAGTTGAAATCTGTTACTTGAATCCTCTTTACAATAAAATTTAGCACGGATACATTTGGTGGGTTGAATAAGACTTATGACATTTTCAGGCTTATTTCTGCGCCTTTCTTCTTGGAAAAGTGACCACTCCGTGCCTAAATTACAGCTGTAGTGCCACTTTCACACAATTCACTAAAAAATGATGTGTTTTTAAAAGGAACCTGAGGTGTGATGTCTATGGAAGCTGCCATATTCATTTCCTTTTAAACAATACCAGTTGCCTGGCAGCCCTGCTGATCTTTCTGGTCAGTAGCGTTTAAATCGTACAAACAAGCATGCAGCTAATCTTGTCAGATTTGTCATAGACATCTGGTTTTCATGCTTGTTCAGGGTCTATGGCTTAAAGTATTAGAGGCAGGGGATTAGCAGGACAGCCAGGCAATGTGCATTGTTTAAAAGGAAATAAACATGCCAGCCTCCATATCTTTCTCACCTCCGCTTCCCTTTAACTTTTCTTAGCAATGCATTGTAAAAAAATCTTTCAGTTAACCTCCTCGGCAGTAACCCCGTGTGTGACACGGGGTAAGCCGCCGGAGGGTGCCGCTCAGGCCCTGCTGGGCCGATTTACATATTTTTTTTTTTCAAACCCGCAGCTAGCACTTTGCTAGCTGCGTGTTTGGTCTGATCGCCGCCAATGTACCGCTACCCGCCGCGGAAACAGGACCCCCCCCCCCGCATATCCCTTGTGCAGCCTGGCCAATCGCCGCCAGGCTGCGCTACTGGGGGAATCGGGACTCCCTGTGACGTCACGACGTCGATGACGTCACGACGTTCGTCGCCATGGTGACGGGAAGCCCTCAAGGAAATCCCGTTCAGAACGGGATTTCCTTATGGGCAAGCAGCGCCGGCGGCGATCGGAGGGGACGGGCGGACGCCGCGGGGAGGGGGGGAAGCATGTAGCTTGCGCTAGGCTAGCTACATGCTAAAAAAAAAAAACTGTGAAAAAAACCCTCCCGCGGCTGCGCAGCCGTGGGAATTATACCGCCAGGGGGGTTAAAGTGGACCTGAACATAGGACAGAATGAAAACCTAGAGAAATGCACCACCCTGTATGTTTTTTTTTTTGTTTGTTTGTTTGTTTTTTTGTTTTTTTTTAGAGAGTTTAGCCTGTCTAATAAACCCTCTTCTGTGACTAATCACAACTGTAATTTGATCTCTCAGCTGAGTCATCTGGCTGCCTTGACAGAGCAGCTAATTTGTAAACGCAGGATGTTAACCATGTGTCTGCTTCCATGAAAGCAGGAAGTAGACACACTGCAGATGTATTGCAGGATTTGTATGAGCTGTAACAAATGTTTTTTTAAAGGTTATTATGCTATTGCTTATCTTTTTAGAGCAGAGAGGACGTTCTTAGGTCAGGTCCGTTTTTAAAATGAGTATAATGTGAACTGGGCCATAGAGAAACATGGATCTCAAACTGACAGTAACTGATATAGAGTAAAAGGACCCTTTAGGGTCTCTGTAAGGCAAGTGAAGGGAATTCTCCTCTAGGCCCCAATAGGCTGAATAATGGGAGTCTATCATGTTTGTATTGTCTGGCAAGGAATGGTAGCACCTTGTTCTAGTTTGGGATATTGTAGGAAGCCTCTAGGTTGACTCTGTGTTGTATTTCCATGCGCAGACACTGAGTGAGATGACAGAACTCCTGTCCTCAAGCAGCAACTACAGCACCTATCGGAGGGTGTATAATGAATGCGGAGGCTTCAAAATCCCGATTCTTGGGGTTCAGCTAAAGGACCTGGTTTCTCTTAATGAAGCTTTACCTGACCACCTGGACAATGGGAAGATCAATGTCAGCAAACTACAGAGTCTGTATCAGCACATCCTGGAGCTGCGGCAGCTGCAGAAAGCCACTCCGCCATTCAAGGCCAACAAGGATGTGATACTGCTGCTCACGGTGAGTTGTAGATCTGATATACAGTATACTGCTGCTATTGTGCGTGTGCGTGTGTCTGTGTGCGTGTGTCTGTGTGCGTGTCTGTGTGCGTGTGTCTGTGTTCGTGTCTGTGTTCGTGTCTGTGTGCGTGTCTGTGTGCGTGTCTGTGTGCTTGTCTGTGTGCGTGTCTGTGTCTGTGTTCGTGTCTGTGTTCGTGTCTGTGTTCGTGTCTGTGTGCGTGTCTGTGTGCGTGTCTGTGTGCGTGTCTGTGTTCGTGTCTGTGTTCGTGTCTGTGTGCGTGTCTGTGTGCGTGTCTGTGTTCGTGTCTGTGTGCTTGTCTGTGTGCGTGTCTGTGTCTGTGTCTGTGTTCGTGTCTGTATGCTTGTCTGTGTGCGTGTCTGTGTCTGTGTGCGTGTCTGTGTGCGTGTCTGTGTGCGTGTCTGTGTGCGTGTCTGTGTGCTTGTCTGTGTGCGTGTCTGTGTTCGTGTCTGTGTTCGTGTCTGTGTTCGTGTCTGTGTGCGTGTCTGTGTGCGTGTCTGTGTTCGTGTCTGTGTTCGTGTCTGTGTGCTTGTCTGTGTTCGTGTCTGTGTGCTTGTCTGTGTTCTTGTCTGTGTTCGTGTCTGTGTGCGTGTCTGTGTGCGTGTCTGTGTGCGTGTCTGTGTTCGTGTCTGTGTTCGTGTCTGTGTGCTTGTCTGTGTGCTTGTCTGTGTCTGTGTCTGTGTGCGTGTCTGTGTGTGTGTCTGTGTGTGTGTGTGTCTCTGTGTGTGTGCGTGCGTGCATGTGGTATATGGTAACAGTTCTTCTCATGAGATGAGGCTAGCTCTATTCATTTTTATTTCCTCCTGTAAAACCTGCTACAGTGTGTTTTAATCATGATTGGCCAATCGCTGACCATTTTTGGATATTGAATACTATGAGCAGATTGTGTAGCTAAACCCTCATAGTACATGGAGGTGGTAAAATTGCTGAGTGATTTGCCAATCATGATTGAAAGTGTGTACCAAGCTAAAGTCACAGCCACGTCAGAAAGAGTAATTTATAGTTCATTTGCTCTGAGACCAATACAAATGGACATCTAATTTGGACATGAATTTTAATCTTTAAAAAAATTTTTTGATAGTGGTCCTTTAACCACTTCCCTACCACAGGTTTTTTCTCTTAAAAACCAGAGCATTTGTCACCTGTCTGCACTCCTCCCAATCATTCCCCAATAATTGTATCACTACTAATCACAACTAAATGATCTATATCTTGTTTTTTTCGCCACCAATTAGGCTTTTTGGTGGTGGTATTTGTTTTTAGTAATTACTTCATTTTCTATGCATTTTAAAGGGAAAAAGAGAAAAAAAAAAAAAAAATACACTATTTCTCAATTTCCATCCACTATAGTTTTAAAATAAACAATGTTACCATAGGTAAAGCCCACACATTTAATTGTCTAATTTGTCCTGGTTATTCCAACATTTAAATTATGTTCCTAGTACAATGTATGGCGACAATATATTATTTGGAAATCAAGATGTATTTTTCCATTTTGTGTTTTTTGTTTTCTCATTGTACTCTATTAGTTATTACAAGCTCTTATTTGCAAAGTTAACAGTAATACACCCTCATGGCATACATATTTATAAAGCCGAGTCCCTGAGGTAACTTTTTGGTATTCTCTTTTCAATTCTGTCCCTTTTTTTTTTTTTACAAGTATTTTATTTTGGAACACAGTATAGGAAAACAACAATTTTATTACTTTTGATTCAGTTTGTGACTAAAAAGAATTCACATGACATATGCCTCAGCCATAATATGTCCCAAATTATATTCTCTTGCTTGTCACGGTTAAAATGATATATCATATACACAGTTAGATAACTTCTTGGGCACACGGCACACTGTTAACTACAAGTAGCACCATTGGATTTTTCAAGGCCATTTTTTGCATCAAAAGTAATACAGCCTTTCTTTGTTAGCAAAGCCCCTGGAGTCTCAGAACATTCTATACAGGTCACAAATGTCACCATTCTGAAAACTAGAGACCCAGGCCTACTCAGATATACATATTGTGTAACAGTTTGACAAATCTGGTTTTGCTAAAATTGCATCATAACTTTGAAAATGCTATTTTTTTACAGTTGTTTTCACTTCGGGGCAAAAAAAAAATGCATATAACATAGGCCTCAACAATAATACACCCCAAATTCTATTCTCTTGCTTGTCACGGTTAAAATGATATATCATATACACAGTTAGATAACTTCTTGGGCACACGGCACACTGTTAACTACAAGTAGCACCATTGGATTTTTCAAGGCCATTTTTTGCATCAAAAGTAATACAGCCTTTCTTTGTTAGCAAAGCCCCTGGAGTCTCAGAACATTCTATACAGGTCACAAATGTCACCATTCTGAAAACTAGAGACCCAGGCCTACTCAGATATACATATTGTGTAACAGTTTGACAAATCTGGTTTTGCTAAAATTGCATCATAACTTTGAAAATGCTATTTTTTTACAGTTGTTTTCACTTCGGGGCAAAAAAAAATGCATATAACATAGGCCTCAACAATAATACACCCCAAATTCTATTCTCTTGCTTGTCACGGTTAAAATGATATATCATATACACAGTTAGATAACTTCTTGGGCACACGGCACACTGTTAACTACAAGTAGCACCATTGGATTTTTCAAGGCCATTTTTTGCATCAAAAGTAATACAGCCTTTCTTTGTTAGCAAAGCCCCTGGAGTCTCAGAACATTCTATACAGGTCACAAATGTCACCATTCTGAAAACTAGAGACCCAGGCCTACTCAGATATACATATTGTGTAACAGTTTGACAAATCTGGTTTTGCTAAAATTGCATCATAACTTTGAAAATGCTATTTTTTTTACAGTTGTTTTCACTTCGGGGCAAAAAAAAAAATGCATATAACATAGGCCTCAACAATAATACACCCCAAATTCTATTCTCTTGCTTGTCACGGTTAAAATGATATATCATATACACAGTTAGATAACTTCTTGGGCACACGGCACACTGTTAACTACAAGTAGCACCATTGGATTTTTCAAAGCCATTTTTTGCATCAAAAGTAATACAGCCTTTCTTTGTTAGCAAAGCCCCTGGAGTCTCCGAACATTCTATACAGGTCACAAATGTCACCATTCTGAAAACTAGAGACCCAGGCCTACTCAGATATACATATTGTGTAACAGTTTGACAAATCTGGTTTTGCTAAAATTGCATCATAACTTTGAAAATGCTATTTTTTTTAGTTGTTTTCACTTCGGGGCAAAAAAAAAATGCATATAACATAGGCCTCAACAATAATACACCCCAAATTCTGTTCTCTCGCTTGTCACGGTTAAAATGATATCTCATATAAATAGTCAAACATTTAGAATTAAAGTGAACATTAAATTTTGTTTGGCCAATGATTGGTCAATTTGACCACATCCATATAGTATGAGGGCTAACAGATTGTGTGGGCAAGTTCTCATACTACATGGGATTACAGCAAGGTATCTAAACATAAAAACAAACACAGTGGTACTCACCATTGAAGAAGCTGTTGACACGTGGAAGCCAGAAGATGGTCAGAGATCAGAGGGTGTTCGGCAGCCATGTCAGAGGTCAGAAGGTGGTTGGTAGCCAAGCCAGTGATCAGGTGGTGGTTGGTAGCCATGCCAGTGGTCAGAAGGTGGTTGGTAGCCATGCCAGTGGTCAGAAGGTGGTTGGTAGCCATGCCAGTGGTCAGAAGGTGGTTGGTAGCCATGCCAGTAGTCAGAAGGTGGTTGGTAGCCATGCCGGTGGTCAGAAGGTGGTTGGTAGCCATGCCAGTGGTCAGAAGGTGGTTGGTAGCCATGCCAGTGGTCAGAAGGTGGTTGGTAGCCATGCCAGTGGTCAGAAGGTGGTTGGTAGCCATGCCAGTGGTCAGAAGGTGGTTGGTAGCCATGCCAGTGGTCAGATTCCAGTCAGTCATGCCAGAGGTCACATCCAGAAGGTCAAGTAAAGACCAGTAAAAAAACAAAATGTCCAGTGAAAGAGCAAAAAAAAACAAAGCAAAAAAAAAAACACTAAGGGTTAGTTCACACTGCAATATTAAAGTGTTGGTTGAAATGCTAAGTGATTTGAAAAGCTCTTGCTAATGCATTGCTATGAATGATTTTTATATAATCACACTGCTCAAGTGAGAACACACATATAGCATTACATTCGCAAGTGCTAGTGTACCAGAGCTGTATTACAGTAAATGTTTTATACATACCCGGGGCTTCCTCCTGCCCCATGCGCACGGATCGCTCCCACATCACCATCCTCAGTCTTCTCCGTCTTCTGTACCGGGTCCCCGTAAGTTCAACCAATCGCGGCCAGTCTGACGTAAGTGAAGTGCGCTCTTTGTGTATCTCTCCAGCAGCCGCTGGAGAGATACATAGAGGGTGCTCTTCTCCTGCGCAGACTGGCCGCGACTGGCTGAACTAACAGGACCCGGTACAGAAGATGGAGAAGACTGAGGATGGTGGTGTGGGAGCGATCCGTGCGCATGGGGCAGGAGGAAGCCCCGGGTATGTATAAAACCTTTACTGTAATACAGCTCTGGTACACTAGCACTTGCTAATGTAATGCTATATGTGTGTTCTCACTTGAGCAGTGTGATTATATAAAAATCATTCCTAGCAATGCATTAGCAAGAGCTTTTCAAATCACTCAGCATTTCAACCAACACCAAAAATATTGCAGTGTGAACCAAACCTAACAGAGTTAAGAAAAAAAAAAAAAAAACTAATAGCGGAAGACTGTATGATACACTTCAAAGCAGGGAACAAGGCACAATGCTGCTTTTGATGGACACTGAGGACAATGGTATCTTGTGTCTCTTCTTGCTCCATTTCTGCGGCAAACTTTGCATCGTTTTTGTGGATGCTGCTTTGATGTAGTAGGGGGAAGTGGGGCAGGAAAATGCCTTGCGTGAAGTCGGATCACATCTTCAGAAACGAGTAGGTCTGGGTTCATGGCCGGTTGTCCAGACTGGAATATGAGTGATGTTATCACCTGCTCCTGAAATTTGAGGAAAGTGCCCCCGTTGCCTGCTTTCTTGTAGATGAGAAAGGCATTATGGATGGAAACCTGCATCAGATACAGTGCCACCTTTTTATACCAGGCCTTCCTTTTTCTGTCAATCCTGTATGGAGCAAGCACCTGGTCGGCCAAATCTACTGCCCCCATGAATCTATTGTAGTCCACAATAGCCACTGGTTTGTTGATGGTCACTCTACGAGACACGACTGGTGTCGTAGCCTCGGAGTGGATTGTGGTCAAAATGAAGACATCCCTTTTGTCCTTAAATTTTAGCGCCAGCAGTTCATTATTGCGGTTGCTGTAGGTCTCCCCACTTTTTAACTTTTTAGTCAGGACCTGCGGTGGCAGCCCTTTCCTGTTTGCCCTAACAGTCCCGCAGGCTGGTGTCTGAGCAGAAAATAAATATTTAAATAAAGGGACGCTGCTGTAAAAATTGTCCACATACAGGTGGTACCCTTGATGGAGTAGAGGGTTCAGCAAGTCAAGGACAATTCTTTCACTAGTACCCATGTAGGGAGGGCATCCAGCTGGCTCGATCAAGCTGTCCTTTCCCTCATAGATCTTAAATGAAAAGGTGTATCCACTCCCGCTCTCACACAGCTTGTAGAGCTTCACTCCATAACGTGACCGCTTGCTGGGTATATATTGCTTGATCCCTAGTCTTCCATGGAATGGGACTAGGGACTCATCGATTGCGATTTGTTGTGATGGTATATAGGTCTCCTGGAAGGTCTTATTAAAATGATTGACGAGGGGCCGCAATTTGAATAGCCGGTCATAGGCTGGGTCGTCAGAGGGGAGTTGCTCGTCATTGTTGACGAAGTGCATGCAGCTAAGCAACATTTGGTACCGGCGTCTAGGCATGGTGGCGGAATAAATGGGCATACAGTGAATGGGGTCTTTGGACCAGTAGTGATGTAGCTCTGGTTTATGACAAAGGCCCATGTTGAAGGTCAAGCCCAAGAAGACCTTTAGCTCAGGGATACTTGTGGGTATCCAGTTTGCCGCAAAATGTGAGGTGGGATTTTCCCCAATTCTTTGGTGGGCGTATATATTTGTCTGTTCGCAAATATATTGAAGGAAGGTCTCTGGCATGAACAGACTCAAAAGATCTATTGGCTGCATATTGGCAGTGTCCACTAGAATTCCACTCCTGGCTGTAAAGGGAGGGATAGTAGGGACCTCCATATTAGAGGGTGACCACTGGGGGTGACTGAGCTCATAGGGTAGCTGTGCTGCCCTCGCTGGAATGCTCTGCCTTGGCCTGGCAGCCCTCTGACCTCTGACGTTCTCATGGCTGGTGATAGCTACTGGTGATTCCCCTTCTGATTCCTCTTCTGGTGCAGTGTCGGTGTCACTATCATATCTCTCCTCTCTGATGGCACCCCGGGATGTTGGTTGCTCATCATCAGACTCTGAGATGTCAGATTCTGAGTCACTCTCTGAAAGAGAGTCAGTGTCCGCTGAAGGCAGCCAGTCACTATCTGACTCCTCAATTTCTTCCCCTTCGCTGCTGCTGCTGCTGTCATCTTGCAGCATGGCGGCTGCCTGGGCTGCTGTATAAAGCCTCTTTGCCATCTTTACTAAGCGAAGTGAGGCAGGGAAAAAGTTTTCTTTTCCAATAAGATGGCAGTTAGGGTGAAAAAACACACTGCGGTGTATATATATATATATATATATATATATATATATATATATATATATATATATATATATATATATATATATATATATATATATATATATATATATATATATATATAGGATATAGGGTATATAGATCTGCAGTGTATATGTATGTATATGTATATGTATATGTATATGTATATATATATATATATATATATATATATATATATATATATACCACTAAAGTGTATACCCACTGAAGTGAGTGACAGGTGTCCAATAAATTGGAGTGACAATTGGACTGACAAGGGAGGGAAGGGGTTAATGGGCAGATCAGGGTCAGGATCAGATCAGTTTATATTAAATGTTGCTAACCTCAATCTCTTGCAGGTCAAGTTATCTGAGATCTCTCTCACGAGTGATCTCAGTAACTATTACAGCAAGAAATAGTTTGTAACATGTTTACAAACTTTTTATGAATGATCACTGCCATTGGCTATGGCAGCAATCATTCAATTCTAAATGCACTGTGATTGGCTTAAGGGAACAAGAGTTCCCTCTCAACAACCACAGCCAATCAGTGCCCGGCAGGTGCACGCGCATTCACGCGCATGCGCGTGCACGATCGTGCCTGCGATCTCCCCCTGACAGCGAGCATGTTTACATTTGTGATTACGATCACTGCCATTGCCTTTGGCAGTGATCGTACTATACTGGGGCACAGTAGCGGCTGTAGGGAACTTAGTTCCCGTTCTCTAACAGCCGAGCGGCAGGACGGACACGGGTGCGCGCGCATGCGCGTCCTCGATCGCACACAGCGGAGATAAACAGCGCGGAGCGTATATACACGCCCCTTATCTGCTGATGAATTCAACAGGGGCGTGTATATACGTGGCAGAAATCCGAAAGTGGTTAAAGGGAATGTCCAAGCAAAATAAAAAAATGAGTTTCACTTACCGGGGGCTTCTACCAGCCCCATGCAACCATCCTGTGCCCTCGTAGTCTCTCACTGCTGCTCCAGTCCCCCGCTGGCAGCTTGCCGACCTCGGAGGTCGGCGGGACGCATTGCATACATTTTTACGCATTCCCGCTAGTACAGGAACATTAATACATACATTTTTACGCATTACTGGTTCAATGCGTAAAAATGTACGCATTGAACCAGTAACGCGTAAAAATGTATGCGTTAATGTTCCTGCACTATCGGGAATGCGTAAAAATGTACGCAATGCGTCCTGCCGACCTCCGAGGTCAGGAAGCTGCCAGCGGGGGACTGGAGCAGCAGTGAGAGACTACGAGGGCACAGGATGGCTGCATGGGGCTAGTAGAAGCCCCCGGTAAGTGAAACTCATTTTTTTATTTTGCTTGAACCTTCCCTTTAAGTGCTCAGCCCATTTTCTTTAAGTCGGGACTGTGTGATCTTCATCTTCCTATACCTCAACAAGAAAGCACACTTAGCGCTAGCGTTTTGCGCAAGTGATTTTACCACGATTAGGGCAGTAAAATCACTGGACACTTCCATGATTCAGAGCAATCACAGTCTGCGCCTTATTAAGCACTGTACCGTGATCGCTCCAGAATCGCGGCAAAATGCTGCAGGGAACAGGCTTTGCGATTGGTGCTAATAGCAAAACGCCCAAGATCTGCGCCAATCGCGGCAGTGAGAACACCGCTATAGGGTAATATAGCACTAGCACTTTACAAAGCACTAGCGCTTTAGCGATTAGCTGTAATCACCCGTTAACCGCTCAGGTGTGAATGGGCCCAGACCTGCTACAAGGATACATAGCAGGAAAGCAGAGCCACAAGGGGGCAGGCTTGGGCTTGAAAAGACATCACAGAAGACTGACTCAGCTATAATCATTATGGGGAAAAGCTAGACTGAATGCTCAGTCTGGGATTCTTATCAGAGCTGCTAACAGGCAAACTGAGCAGTGAAAAAGGAAACCAAGCGCAGAGTAGGTGTTTACTGTCATGTTCCCATTAATATATATGGTAAAATACATGAGGGTGCTTCATCACTGGTTCTCTTTAAAGAATACCTGAAGCGAGAGGGCTATGGAAGTTGCCATATTTATTTCCTTTTAAACAATGCCTATTGCCTTGCGGTCTTACTGATCTTTCAGGCATCAGTAGTGTCTGGATCAAATGTTTATATCTTTTTACAAAGTGTTATATGCTGCTGAACAAACAGTTACCAGTGTTCTGCAATCATGTGATAAGCGGTACAGGGATAGAAGAGATTAACCTGACAGATGCAAGTTAAATTAAAGTGAGAGAATACCTTGCGTGGCAGATAAAAGCAAATGACTGTTACTTTGTATGGTAGAATGTCTAGGCAAGGCGAAGAGTAAACTGTAGCTGAGATGACTCTGAGCACCTCATCAGCAAGTTCGGGAGGAAATAAAAGTGGATCAGTGTAACTAGGTCAGGATATTTGTTTTGTCTAAAGAGGACAGTTTAAAGGGCATGTTTGAAGACTTCACTTATTTGGAGAGAAACAAATAGAATGTGAAAAGGAATAAGAGAGATCTAGATAGGCTCAAGATAAGGGAGAGTGTGAGCTGGTGACAAAAGTGGAGAATAAGAAAAGGGAAAAAAAAAAAACACAGTAAGTCCACATAACCACAGCAGACCAATAAGTAATCATAAAATATTCCAAGCTTTAATAACCTCCCCGCTGGTATTCTCAACCCAGGCTCAGGGTAAGATAACATGTTGCTAGCGGTATTCCCGGTCCTGGGTCAGGGTGACCGCTGAGCAGGTTTTTGCAGAATACTCACTTCTCTTCATTCCTTGAGTGAGATCATCGTCTGTCACATAGAGGGTGATTTCACCATAGAGATAGAGCACCCCCTGGAAAGCAGGAGGAATAAATGCAGCACTGGATCTGGGGGAGGAGAGTTCTGTGAAGGGGCTGCCTGAACTGGGGGAGGGGGTTCTCTGGTGTGTGAGTAGCTTTGCATTTCAAATTAAAGCGGATCCGAGAGGAAAAACTAACTATAACAAGTAACTTGTCTATATATCTTATCTAAAGTTTAGATAGTTTACACAGCAAATCTAGCTGCAAACAGCTAGCTGGAAACACTCTAGTGGTCTGTCACTTCCAGGGGGGAAGAGAGTTTATTAGAAAAGTGGGGTGTTTACCAGCCAATTAGGGCCGGTTCACACTTGCGGTTTTGCAAAAACCGCACCGGATGTCCGGACCGCACCGGAGCCGGATCGGACCTGAACCGTACGGTTCCTGTCCGGATCCGGTCCGGTTGCATACGGTTTCCGTGCGGTATGAACACGGTTGCGGTCCGGATCCGGATTCTTAAAGAGTAACAACCTGTATAAAAACAAAAAAAAATGTTGGGGTCTGGGAGGTCAGCAGAAGGGGGACCTGTGGAATCAGGCCCTCTGCTGTTTAGCACTCACCTCCACCTCCGACATGCTGCCAACATCTCCGGATCCGGATCCAGCTGTGCTGCTCCACTCCAAAATGCTTGCCCATGTGTCCCCAGCCAATATCGCCGCAAAAATCCGCATAGGAAGTGGGGTAGAACATCCGGATTTTTTGCCAGTGTGTTGTGCGCTCTCCGGTTCTCATTGGTTTCCATTGGCCGGATGGTGCAGTCCGGCTCCGCCCCGGATACGGCTGCCGGAGGAGCCGGACCAAAAAATAGCGCATGTTGGAACGGACACCGGAGTCCGGATCCGGTCCGGCTCCGGACGAAACGGACACATGTGAAGCCTGGCATAGACTTACATTGCTATGCCGTGCGTCCGTTTCGTCCGGCCAGCATGCGGTGCGGCTCCGGCACGGCTATTCCGGATAGCCACCGCTAATGTGAACCGGGCCTTACTTGGAGAACAACAAATAACTCCATAAAGTCTTCCTTGATAATGAGTAGACTGATTTACCTGACGTCATAAAAGATATACACAGTGGGATGCGAAAGTTTGGGCAACCTTGTTAATCGCCGTGATTTTCCTGTATAAATCGTTGGTTGTTACGATAAAAAATGTCAGTTAAATATATCATATAAGGTACAGACTAACCAGCAAGCTCATGGTGACCCAGAACTCATTGGAGTGTGTAAGGGACTACAATGGTCCTAAAAGCCCCCTTACTAAGATGTTAAGAAAAACAAAAGTTTGCTTTCCTAAAACAGAAAGAATTTGCGATAATTCAGGTTGGAGTGAGCTTGAGATATATCATATAGGAGACACACACAGTGATATTTGAGAAGTGAAATTAACTTTTAGATTTACAGACAGTGCGCAATAATTGTTTAACCTCCCTGGCGGTAAGCCCGAGCTGAGCTCGGGCTATGCCGCCGGGAGGCACCGCTCAGGCCCCGCTGGGCCGATTTGCATAATTTTTTTTTTGTTACACGCAGCTAGCACTTTGCTAGCTGCGTGTAACCTCCGATCGCCGCCGATCCGCCGCTATACCCGTCGCCGCAGCCGCCCCCCCCCCCCCCCAGACCCCGTGCGCTGCCTGGCCAATCAGTGCCAGGCAGCGCAGTGGGGTGGATCGGATTCCCCTTTGACGTCACGACGTCGGTGACGTCATCCCGCCCCATCGCCATGGCGACGGGGGAAGCCCTCCAAGAGATCCCGTTCTTTGAACGGGATCTCTTGATCTCCGTTCGCCGGTGGCGATCGGAGGGGCTGGGGGGATGCCGCTCAGCAGCGGCTATCATGTAGCGAGACATTGTCTCGCTACATGAAAAAAAAAATAAAAAAAGGTATTTGCTGCCCCCTGGCGGATTTTAACAAACCGCCAGGGAGGTTAAATAAAATTAGACAGGTGCATAAAATTGTCATTTTATTGATTCCAAAACCTTTACAACTCATTGGGCTTGATTCACAAAGCGGTGCTAACCTACTTAGCACGTCTAAAGTCTTTAGACGTGCTAACCAGGGTGCTAAGTAGGTTAGCACCGGATTTCTCAATCAGATCGCAAGTCCTATGCTTTAATGGGCACTTCGCGCGGAGCGCCCTGCGCTCTGTGCAGTGTGCGCGTAAAGTTTTGCGCGCGAAAAGCTCGTTTAGACGTGCTAAGGGGGTTTTCACAGGCGCGCTAACAGTTACCACCACTTTGTGAATCAAGCCCATTATTGGAACTCAAATTGGCTTGGTAAGCTCAGTGACTACTGACCTACATACAAAGGTGAATCCAATTATGAGCGAGTATTTATGAGGGTCAATTGTAAGTTTCCCTCCTTTTAATTTTCTCTGAAGAGTAGCAACATTGGGGTCTCAAAACAACTCTCAAATGACCTGAAGACAAAGATTGTTCACCATCATGGTTTAGGGGAAGGATACAGAAAGCGGTCTCAGAGATTTCAGCTGTCTGTTTCCACAGTTAGTAACATATTGAGGAAATGGAAGACCACAGGCTCGAAGTGGCAGACCAAAAAAAAATCTCGGATAGACAGAAGCAATGAATGGTGAGAACAGTTAGTCAACCCACAGACCTGAACCAAAGACCTACAAGATCATCTTGCTGCAGATGGAGTCACTGTGCATCGTTCAACCATTTGGCGCACTTTACAAAAGGAGATGCTGTATGCGAGAGTGATGCAGAGGAAACCTTTTCTCCGCCCACAGCACAGAGCCGCTTGAGGTATGCTAAAGCACATTTGGACAAGCCAGCTTCATTTTGGAGTAAGGTGATGTGGACTGATGAAACTAAAATTGAGTTATTTGGGCATAACAAGGAGTGTTATGCATGGAGGAAAAATAACGGTAAAACGTGGTGGTTCCATCATGCTGTGGGGCTGTGTGGCCAGTGCAGGGACTGGGAATCTTGTCAAAGTTGAGGGACGCATGGATTCCACTCAGTATCAGCAGATTCTGGAGACCAATGTCCAAGAATCTGTAACAAAGCTGAAGCTGTGCCGGGGCTGGATCTTTCAAACAAGACAACGACCCTAAACACTGCTCAAAATCCACTAAGGCATTCATGCAGAGGAACAAGTACAACATTCTGGAATGACCATCTCAGTCCCCAGACATGAATATAATTGAAAATCTGTACTGTGAGTTAAATAGAGCTGTCCATGCTCGGATGTCATCAAACCTGAATGAACTAGAGATGTTTTGTAAAGAGGAATGGTCCAAAATACCTTCAACCAGAATCCAGACTCTCATTGGAACCTACAGGAAGTGTTTAGAGGCTGTAATTTCTGCAAAAGGAGGATCTATATTGATTTCATTTCCTTTTTGTGGTGCCCAAATTTATGCACTTGCCTAATTTTGTTTAACTATTTCACATTCCTGGACGTGAAACTCACGTCCAGGAAGCCATGTGCGCTCCTGCGCGTCCACGCGGCCGATCGCGCGCGTGCACGCGCGCGATCGGCCGGCGGTTTGTTAGCCAGTGAATCAGTGAATCGGGCAACGGTGCCCGATCACTGATTCCTCTCCCCCGCAGAAAAAGCGACAGCTTCTCTCGGAAGCTACGCTTTTTCTGCTTCCTATGTCGCTCTAAGCGTACGTGGTACGCTTAGAGTGACGTCACTGTAAACAACTCATGGCTGCCATCTTGTGGCCAAAAAGTAAACTACATCTAAATGTTAAATAAAAATAAAAATACACATATATTTACAAAAAAAATACAATTTCAATCCCACCCTCCCAAAAATACCCACATAAAATGTTTAATTAAAAAAAAAAAAAAACATTACAATTAAAAAAAAAAAAAAAACACAAATATTTACCTAAGGGTCTAAACTTTTTAAATATCTATGTAAAGATGAAATATTTCTTTTTTTTTTTTATTATAAGCTTGTAAATAGTGATGAATGCAAAACGGAAAAAATGCACTTTTATTTCCAAATAAAATATTGTCGCCATACATTGTGATAGGGACATAATTTAAATGGTGTAATAAACGGGACAAATGGGCATATACAATACGTGGGTTTTAATTATGGAGGCATGTATTATTTTAAAACTATAATTGCCGAAAAGTGAGAAATAATGATTTGTTTCCGTTTTCTTCTTATTCTTCCTTTTAAAATGCATTTACAGTAAAGTGGCTCTTAGTAAAATGTACCCCCCAAAGAAAGCCTAATTGGTGGCGGAAAAAACAAGATATAGATCAGTTCATTGTGATAAGTAGTAATAAAGTTATAGGCTAATGAATGGGAGGTGAACATTGTTCGGATGCATGAAGCGAAAAACGACTGAATGCGAACTGGTTAAACAATTATTGCGCACTTCTGAAATATCACTGTGTGTGTCTCCTATATGATATGTTTAATTTAAAAAATTTTATCGTAACAACCAACAATTTTTAACAAGGTTGCCCAAACTGTCGCCTCCGTGTGTGTGTGTGTGTGTGTGTGTGTGTGTGTGTGTGTGTGTGTATACAGTGGGTTACAAAAGTATTCGGCCCCCCTTGAAGTTTTCCACATTTTGTCACATTACTGCCATAAACATGCATCAATTTTATTGGAATTCCCTATGAAAGACCAATACAGTTGTGTACATGTGAGAAGTGGATCGAAAATCATACATCATTCCAAACATTTTTACAAATAAATAACTGCAAAGTGGTGTGCGTAATTATTCAGCCCCCCCCCCCCCCCTTGCCCATTCTTCTTTGCAAAACAGCTCCAGCTCAGTCATATTAGATGGACAGCGTTTGTGAACAGCAGTTTTCAGATCTTGCCACAGATTCTCGATTGGATTTAGATTTGTACTTTGACTGGGCCATTCTAACACAAAGATATGTTTTGTTTTAAACCATTCTATTGTTTCCCTGGCTTTATGTTTAGGGTCATTGTCCTGCTGGAAGGTGAACCTCCGCCCCAGTCTCAAGTCTTTTGCAGACTCCAAGAGGTTTTCTTCCAAGTTTGCCCTGTATTTGGCTCCATCCATCTTCCCATCAACTCTGACCAGCTTCCCTGTCCCTGCTGAAGAGATGCACCCCCCGAGCATGATGCTGCCACCACCATATTTGACAGTGGGGATGGTGTGTTCAGAGTGATGTACAGTGTTAGTTTTCCGCCACACATAGCATTTTGGCCAAAAAGTTCCATTTTGGTCTCATCTGACCAGAGCACCTTCTTCCACATGGTTGCTGTGTCCCCCACATGGCTTGTGGCAAACTGCAAACGGGACTTCTCATGCTTTCTGTTAACAATGGCTTTCTTCTTGCCACTCTTCCATAAAAGCCAATTTTGTACAGTGCATGACTAATAGTTGTCCTATGGCCAGAGTCTCCCACCTGAGCTGTAGATTTCTGCAGCTCATCCTGAGTCACCATGGGCCTCTTGACTGCATTTCTGATCAGCACTTTTCTTGTTCGGCCTGTGAGTTTAGGTGGATGGCCTTGTCCTGGTAGGTTTACAGTTGTGCCATACTCCTTCCATTTCTGAATGATCGCTTGAACAGTGCTCCGTGGGATGTTCAAGGCTTTGGAAATCTTTTTGTAGCCTAAGCCTGCTTTAAATTTCTCAATAACTTGATCCCTGACCTGTCTTGCGTGTTCTTTGGACTTCACGGTGTTGTTGCTCCCAATATTCTCTTAGACAACCTCTGAGGCCCTCACAGAGCAGCTGTATTTGTACTGACATTAGATTACATACAGGTGCACTCTATTTAGTCATTAGCACTCATCAGGCAATGTCTATGGGCAACTGACTGCACTCAGATCAAAGGGGGCCGAATAATTATGCACACACCACTTTGCAGTTATTTATTAATATTTATAAAAAAATTTTGGAATGATGTATGATTTTCGTTCCACTTCTCACGTGTACACCACTTTGTATTGGTCTTTCATGTGGAACTCCAATAAAATTGATTCATGATTGTGGCAGTAATATGACAAAATGTGGAAAACTTCAAGGGGGCCGAATGCTTTTGCAACCCACTGTGTGTGTATGTATGTATGTATGTATGTATGTATGTGTATATGTATATATATATATATATATATATATATATATATATATATATATATATATATATATATATATATATATATATATATATATATATATATATATATGTGTGTGTGTGTATATATATATATATATATATATATATATATATATATATATATATATATATATATATATATATATATATATATATAGAGTTGGGTCTGTCCACCCACGATGATGTTAAATTTGTGATGCACGTGGCAAAAAAATGTAAAAACTGTAATATTTTGAATTTATGTATTTATTATAAGAATAATATACAAACCCCTAAAAGGTGTGAGTTCCAACAATGAAGCAGTTTGTATTGCTAAAAAAAAAATTGTAATAAATAGATTATATTGAAGATGTAAATGTATGGTGTGGTTGAATTATCTTGTTTATTTGGGGATAAATGTAAATAATTACACAAGTGGGGGGAACAATGCAACAGGACCTAAGCAGATGTTGTTCTATGCTTACAGACCTCTCTAGATATTTTCTACACGGAAGACGAGATCTATGCCTTGTCCTACACAAGGGAACCTCGCTGTCCCAAAATACTGGTAAGAAACTGTCAGAATGAGGTTTCTGTGCGATACCTCCCAATATCCTTTTAGTTGGGACTATGCATGTTGTCCGTGTTATCACTTGGGCAGGGGTAGAATTACAAATTACATGGCTTCCAGAAAAAACTGGGATGAAGCAAGGGTAACATACATTTTTTTTATTTTAAACAAAGGTAGAAAATGCACTGAGGGTTCTGAAGTTTGGACTTTTATTCAATATGTTCTGCTCAAAATGTCTATGCTTCTATATACCAGTGAGTGCCAAGAAGTGAAGGTCTGGATGACTTTAGTGCGGAGGGCAAAGTGGTAAGCAGTGAATGGCTGGCTGATATATACAGTAGATGGAGTACAAAGTGCTAAGTAGTGAATGTTTAGATCACTGCCCAGCAGTGAAATGTTGGATGGTTATTAAATAGAGCACACAAAAGGGTTGGATGACTGGAGAATGGAGGACACAGGTTCAGGAAAGGTTAGAGGATTAGAAGACGAATGGCACAGTGTCAGCCAGTAGAAAATGGTTGGATGACTAGAGTATGGAGTAGCGCGCAGTGCCAAGCAAAGAAGGGTCAAAGGACTGTAGTATGACTGGTGTGGTGCCAAGCAGGGAAGGGCTGGATGATTGTAGAATGGAGGGCATAGTGGCAAGCAATGAGCGGTTGAATGACTAGAGTATGGGAGGGCTTAGTACCAAGCCGTGAAGGGCTGGATGATTGGAATATTGACAAGCAGTAAAGGGTTGGACAATTGGAGTATGGAACTCACAGTAGTCTTAAGCCCCATACACACGCTCAACAGCGGTCTTTTATGCAGCACAATTATCAAACAACTTTTGTTGTGAAATAAGTTGAAACAACCCAAAAAAGTTGTTTGCTATTGTTCACACAACTGATAACACGTCAATCCAACCATTGGCTTGACGTCTTATCAGTTGTTTGAACAATAGCAAGCAACTTTTTTGGGGCTGTTTCACAATAAAAGTTGTTTGATAATTGTGCTGCGTAAAAGACCAGTGTTTAGTGTGTGAATGGGGCTTTAGTGCAGACCTGCAGCAAGAATGTTGCTCAATGCGAAGAATCCACAGCACCACTTTAGTAATGTATAGCTCTTCTATTGTTTAAGCCTGACACAGCTTGAGGAAGGACCTTGTCTGAAACGGCGTCTGTCACTGCTATGGCTATCTCTTTATTATTTGAAACAATAAAAGAGCTATCCATTACTGACGTGGTGCTGTAGATTCTTTGCATTGGATTTCGTTTGACTCATTTGGGCTATTGAGTCTTTCCACTTAAACACGCGTCTGTCCCCGTTGGGTGCTTGTCTACCTGATATCTACTCTGCAAGAATGTTGCTTGCATGCCTCATACTTCACTAGCTGTATGTTATACCAGGTCAGTTATGCTGCAAGGATAAAGGGGACAGTGTTGGAACTTGTATTTTTAACAATTGACCAGCAATGGCAGCTGCTACATTCAGTAATGATTGGTTCCTTTTCATTTTTTGTAGCCCAGGAAGGTTTGTTGTGCTGATTTATATGTCCCATGTACTGTTCTTGCAGCCCACCACGCCCCATAAGCCCCCTGCTGATCTTCCACACTGGGAACCTGATATCTCCATGCAGCCAGACCCTGAAGCCCTTAGTCGCAGCGTAGAACAGATGGTGAAGGTAAGTTATTTGTACAGTGACTGGCATTACCTAAATGCTTTAACTATGACAAATAAATCTATGGACTCGCCTCTGGAACTTATTGATTCCAGTTATGAAGGTGCAGTTAAAGCACACCTAAAGTGGAGCCTGCCATATTTATTTCCTTTTTAAAGAGGAGCTGTCAGTCTTACTATCTCATAAAAAACACATATATAAATAGATAAATACTTGCTCTACTTACATAACATATGTATTGAATTGTCCATGTTTTTTTATTTTAGTGATTTTTCTACAGTACAAAAGAGAAAATCCTTCTTAGCATTTCCCATTTTAAATGTGGCTATTTTGAAGCCAATCCTGATGTCATTTCCTCCCTTAGGCCTTGTTCACATTATAGGCGTTTTTGTAAAAGTAAGTACGGGCAATTTTCAATGCAATGATTCTCTATGAGAGAGTACATATCGGAGCGGTATAGGAAAAACTCAAAACGCTCACAAAATCGCTTTAGCAAGCGATTGCGTGAGCATTTTTTTTTTTTTTTTAATACTTTGTATTTATTTTTTTGGGATTTTTTCCGGATCAAAAGACGGAAACGCTCTGCAAAGTGGTTACAAAAACGCCCACATAAACCATCGAATGCGCAGAAAATCGCCGGGAAAAAAAGCCCACCACAGACTAACACGCAAGCCGAACGCAAAGTGAACAAGGCCTTTGTCTCCTCTGCCTGATTTGCCCACCCTTCACAATAGTGCATTGTCTAAGCATGAGAAATATTGGCCAATCCGAGAGGAACAGAGGTGTGGGAGGGGAAAACAGGAGGGAAACAGGCTTCAGCCAATCAGGCTGCATTAGTTAAGTCTGAGGTGAGGTAGAGAGGCAAAAAAGGACAACCCAGCATGCCCTGCAACTTCCTTTTTGCATACCAAATGTTGTGTGTACCAAATAAGAGTCAGGTAAACTGGAAAATGATCATTTTATCAACAAGAAAAGTAATAGTGATTTCAAAGGGACACTTAATCCAAGAATAAAAAATCTGTTTTACTTTTCTGGGGCTTCTACCAGCCCCCCCCCCCCCCTCCCCCCCCCCCTCCAGTCGTCCCGTGCCCTCGCAGTCACTCACTGAGTTTCCGGTCCCCCGTTGGCAGCTATTCTTGATGCCTGGCCACGCGTATTTTTCTTCGTGTTCCCATCCACAATAGCATTCTGCGCCTGTGCAGGTCGCTATTGAGGATGGGAACATGAAGGATACACGTGGCCAGGCCTGCGCAGGCACAGAAAGCCTGCCAACTCCCTGTCAGGGCCTGTCAGCAAAAACAAAACTAGCTGGCAGCGGGTGACCAGAGGCTCCGTGAGTGACTGTGAGGGCACAGGATGGCTGCAGGGGGCTGGTAGAAGCCCCAGGCAAGTAAAACTGATTTTCTCTAACCGTCATCCGGGACAACATGAGGTCCGGTCCCACCTCCGCATCTGAGGAAACAATCAATCAAGGAAAAGATTAAAAGCCCCCGCCCTCCCTCGCTCCTCAGTTCATCTGTGTTTTCCTCCAGGAAACACCTTCAGGAAAAGCAGCTCCCATTTTATTATTTTTATAGCCTCACCAGTGGGTGAGGTGTCTTAGGGGAGGAAAAAGGCTTGCTGTTTTCCAGCGGGGAACCTTTGTCGGGCTTTTTTCCTCTTCTTGGTGTAAAGCGCCCCCATGGTGTGTGTAGTAGGGCGCTTTCACCGGCTCCCCAGCAGCACACGCTATCCCTGCTCAGTTCTGGCGCCAGACTGCTTAGTCGCACAAGCGGTGAAGTCAGGCGGGGCAGACGCATTGGACGCGTAGGGCGAGTAGGACGCCTGGGCGCTCTGACGTCACACGTTATAGCGGTAGAAGGGGAGGGCATGTAAGGAGGAAGCAGGAGATTTGGGCGCATGAGACAAGTGGACAAAAAGGGCGCCCCATTCACTCCCATTATAAATATTGTTTAATGGGCGCCGAACAGGGAAAAAAAGGCGCTGGAGATTATTAATGTTTTAACAAACGGCGCCCGGAGATTTTTAAGGATGTATAACTATGTTTGTGATGATTTAACTTTACAAAATGAGCCCATGACGAATAACGTTTATAAAGATACTAAATCACTATTTCTAAAACATTTCTAAAACATTATTATCCACCCCAAAAAATTATTTACATTTTTTTATTTACATTTTTTATTTATTAATGTCTGTAAAACATTATTATCCATAGGGGGTCTTAGGTTTAGGCACCACCAGGGGGGTCTTAGGTTTAGGCGCCAACTAGAGGGTCTTAGGTTTAGGTACCAACAGGGGGGTCTTAGGTTTAGGCACCACCAGGGGGGTCTTAGGTTTAGGCACCAACACGGGGGTCTTAGGTTTAGGCACCAACTGGGGGGTCTTAGGTTTAGGCACCAACTGGGGGGTCTTAGGTTTAGGCACCAATAGGGGGGTCTTAGGTTTAGGCACCAATAGGGGGGTCTTAGGTTTAGGCACCAATAGGGGGGTCTTAGGTTTAGGCACCAATAGGGGGGTCTTAGGTTTAGGCACCAACTGCTGCATCTTAGGTTTAGCCACCAACAGGGGGTCTAGGGGTTAGGGATAGGTACAGGGAGGGTTTTTAACAAACGTAAATATAAGTTTCAGTTTACAAACAGGGAAGATTAACGTTTTAAGAATTGCCGATCTCATACACATTATTTAGTGATTTATAAATTCTTAAAACACTATTTGTAAACGAAATTCTACACAATATTTCTAAACGATAATACTGTTTATAGTTTACACCACGCGCCCTTTTTTCCCGACGCCCTTTTTTGATGTACGCATGTAAGGAGGACCAGGATAAGCAGTGTGTTCCTGGCGTCCTCCGAGTACATAGCACAACCAGCATTTGCAGCATGGAAGGCTCGGCGGCAGCAGCAGCAAAGCTACCTAGCCAACCACAGTCGCAATCCTCTACCTCTGGTGTGGTAAGTCCTCTGGTGGATGAGATGTGCTCTATATTTTGCTAGAATATTGTAGGGTGGCTCAGTATCCTATGTTTTATATTTTATATTTTTTTAGGCTAAAACTGAGCCAAGACCCTCTGCTACAGCTCCAGCCCCAGAAAGGAAATCTAAGAGATGTGGATTTTGTAGCACTAAAATTCCCTTCGAAACTCCTAAGAAGAATGCATGTCAAACTTGTATTGATTTAGTAGCTTCTGAAACTGCTAATATTTTGAAAGGAGTTATGGATTCAGTGAATGTTAAAATGCAAGAGACTCTAGACAAAGTCAAAGAATCCTTTATTCCGCAACCATCAGATTCCTGGCTTAAGTGTCCCTTTAACCTTTGAAATGCCTGGTTAGCATCCTTATTGTTTACCAGATAAAAATAAAGAATTGATTTTTTTATTTTATGCCTGACAGTTACACTTTAAATCATGCAGATTTTCTGGCTGCCCTGCTGATCCTCTGCCTCTAATACTTTTATCCATTGACCCTGAACAAGCAGGCAGATCTAGGACTCTGAAACCTATCTAGGGTCTAGGATCAGAGAGCACCAAGAATAATGGGAGAGGGGCAGCCTAGTAAGAATTTGGAACGTGAGAATTCCACTGTAATTTCTTCTGGGTCACTGAACCAAAACAATTATGCAGATAGAATTTTTCAACTCCACTCGGATTCCATAAGCTGTGTGCTTGTGGGTGACCAGAAAATAATGCATTCAAAAGATCATTCAGTTGGTATGTTTGTAAAGTATGGTGGCCTCCATTTCCTGTTACTTCTGCTTTCCTTAAAGTGCAGTTGAAATGACTTGTAGCACAATGACATATAAGCACGTGTTTAGCTCTATTTAGGATATGCCAGCGTCAGGGTTTTTTTTCTCTCGGTGTATAAGGGCCTAGTTCCACTACACGCGGATTCTATATGCAGGAAACTGACTACAATGAATGCCTATGGGAAATCTGCATCAGAAAAATCGCGTTTAGTGGAAACAGGCCCATAGGCATTCATTGGAGTCAGTTTTTCTGCATCTAGAATCTGCGTGTAGTGGAAACGGGCCCTAAAGGTTAATAATCAAGGGCCATTTGGTGGTCCGTACTGAACTAAAATGAGAAATGTTGGAGGTAGCTCCTGGGGAACCGTCTAACTTGGCCCCAGGCTCCAGCTAAGTAACTGATGAGTGACACCCTTTGATGTATAAGTGCTTTAGAAAACAGGACTGTCTTTGACCCAAGCTGGGTCACAGAGCTCAGAGAAACTCTCTTTCCATAGATAACTGAAGGGTGTTTTTTTTTTAACTCTTCCTGTACTGGAAAACAATATGAGACACTTTTCTTTGCTACTCATGGTCTATTTCTTAGCTGTACTACACATACAATTCATTATCTCATAAGTTTATTTTCACCTCAGGTTTGCTTGAAGGAGCTGCGCAGGACAGTTAATCATCAACATTAATCCATTTAATAGTATTTTTAATTGTGGTGTTTTTTTTTTTTTTTTTTGCAGTCTGTCTTCCAGTTCTATGATCCTGATCACACAGGTTTTGTCTCCCGTGAAGACTTTGAAAAAGTTGTTAACAGTCTTCCTTTTTCCTCTCACATCCGAGAAAGAGAACAGTAAGTTAGCCCTTCTATAGGATGGGGAATAAAAGGACCGGTAAGATAGGCCTTCTATTGGAAGGGGAGTAACGGGATCCGTAAGTAAGCCTTTGGATGGGGCGTAAAGGGACCAGTAAATGAGCCCTTCTCTTGGATGGGTAGTAAAGGAACCAGTAAGTGAGGCTTTCTATTCGATGGCAAGTAAAGGAACCAGTAAGTGAGGCCCTCTCCTAGATGGGGCATAAAGGGATCAGTAAATGAGCCCCTCTCTTGGATGGGGCATAAAGGGACCAGTAAATGAGCCCTTCTCTTGGATGGGTAGTAAAGGAACCAGTAGGTGAGGCTTTCTATTGGACGGGAGTAAAGGAACCAGTAAATGAGGCTTTCTATTGGATGGGGAGTAAAGGGATCAGTAAGTGAAGCTTTCTATTGGATGGGGAGTAAAGGGATCAGTAAGTGAAGCTTTCTATTGGATGGGGAGTAAAGGGATCAGTAAGTGAGACCTTCTATTGGCTAGGGAGTAAGGGGATCCGTAAGAGAGCCCTTCTCTTCGATGGCATCATGCTGCATAAAGGGGCCAGTTAGTTGAGACCTAGTATATGGGGAGTAGAGGGACCACTGAGCAACACTTTCTATTGGATGAGGAGAAAAGGAAGTGGGATTAAAAGGAACCAGTAAGTGAAGTTTTCTATTGGAAAGGGAGTACAGGGACCAGTGATTGAGGCTTTCTATTGGATGGGGAGTAAAGGGACCAGTAAGTGAGGCTTTCTATTGAATGGGTGAGAAAAGGAACCAGAAAGCAGCCGTTGTTGGTACACAGTGGGCTGGATATGTAAATACGAGACACATTGGTATATCAGTCTTATCAGTTGTGTGACCAATAGCAAGCAACTTTTTTTTTGGTTGTTCAACTTGTTTAACAACAAAAGTTGTTTGCTAATTGTGCTGCATAAAAGACCGCTGTAGAGCGTGTGTATGGGGCTTTATCATGTCTTGGTGATAGAGTAAATGAATGATTAATTTCACTAAGATTGGAGAACCCTGGAGATCAGAAGTACGTCAGCCAGCCAGCCTGGACTGGATATTTTTGAAAAGTCTGTGGCTGTGCTATTAGATCTCTGCTAGGAGTTTGCATAAAGGATTCGTGAAAGGTTTGTGAATTCGTGTTTGCTGTTCTAGTTCAATGCAGCACCCACAGCAAAAACTTGTCCATGATGCATCCAGAACAGCCTGGGTTTATAATAAAAATCTATCTCTCCACGGGGGGCTTTACTGTCTCTCAGGTACCCCATTATATTCTTATTTACTCCAGGCACAGATTACAGGGTTTTGTCATGATAATCCAGTCCCAGTTTGTTGGGAAACCTGTTCTCCAGACTTATTGTTCTCCTGCCTTAGTAAATCAACCTCAGAGAGCATCCTTATTCGTAAACATATTACAGGTCCCGCACTTAGATGGCAAGTAAGACGCTAGAAATTTTAAGGTGATGCAAACTTTAATTTAACGCAAAAATGTACAGCGGGAGTTGTACCAAAAACAGTAGTTTATTTTGATTGGGGCAATTTTAAGGTGCCTAAATCTGTATAAAATTAACAATTTGCATCAACTTTGAAATAATTTGGATCTCATTGACCATCTCTAGTCCTGTAGCCTTGGTGATCTCTTCTTAAGAGTTGTACAAGAACAGGATTTGTGACGTCAAGTGAGATGATGCCATCAGTTGTGGAAAGTTTGTTGCTGAGTCATAAGTGAGGTGTTGCTGAGGCACAGCTGACAATGTAAGGCAGAAGTAATGCACTTTTATCTTCTTCACAGAGTGGGACCAGTGAGCCACCAGGAGATGACCTCATTTTTCATGAAAGCCAGCCAGGTCTGCTCTAAGCTTGGAGTTCCTTTCCTACAAAGCCTGGTAGAGATCCGGCTGAAGGAATCTCCTCTTTGTCCAAACTGTGTAAGTTAACTACCTTCACTATGGGGGCTGGTGTACTTGGACCTGTGAGTTGAGTTTGATGAAAATTTAGCATGAGCATACTGCAATACAATGTCAACTCGGTTGCTGTTGGACATGGACCTTTGCCTTCAGGTCAAATACAGTATAGTTTGACTTCAGTATGATTCCAGTTTCCCAGTCACTTGCATGGCTGGGATTTGAACTGATGTCCTACTGAACATAACCTGAAGTAAACAGTCTGATCACATCCTCATGTGCCACATATTACTTTGTGATCTGGAACACAAGTGTTTCTGTGGACTTTTTTTGGGTGGTACTACTCTATAATCACTGCTGTTGGGCCGGGTAAACATGGGCTTTTAAAATTAGTTTACTTTCAGTTTATGTTCTTTTGACATCCGTTCTTATCCTAGCTATAGTAGAAAATGGGAAGCTGAGGTTATTCTAAACTTAAACTGAACACAAATTGACCTCAGCCTGAATTTAAAAGGATGTAAAACCCACCTCAAACTGATGTTAGCTCTTAAAGGGAGCTGAGCACATATTGCTTAAAATATACAAGATGGTCCTCCCCTTAACCCCCAGCAATCCTTTACCTGCCTGCAAGGTCAAATTTTTCCTGCCACTGGGGAAGTGTGCCTTCCCCAGCCTGGCAGGGTATGCAGAGTGGGCAGCAAGGAGCTGTTACAGTTACCTGGGCAGACTGCTGGATTGGCTTCTACTTCCTCCACTGCGAATGTAATCCCGCCTTGTCTTCTTGGTTCCAATCACATAATATGACGTGTTATTGGAATCCAGGAGAGTGTGTCAGAGTTACAGCGCCACCCGGTGGTGGAAGAGGTGGTATAGAAGAGTCTGTTTCATTTTTTTCCATCACCCCTCTTCCACCACCGAGTGGTGCTGTAACGCTCACACAGCCTCTCGAATCCTGATCACGTCCTATCATGTGATCGGGACACAGAAGGCCTGTCGGAAGTTCAGAGCTGCCGGTGGAGGAAGAGAAGAGACAGTCTGGAACAGGTAAATGATAACTGCTCCCAGTCACTTACCCATTTGGCTGTACCAGGCAACCATACAAGATATGCTGACAGAGGTTTAGAATGCACTAGCAGCTTTCAAATGAAAACTTTTGTTTGAAGCTGCTGATGGGTTAAGGGATAATAGTGTAAGCTGTTGGAGGAGGGAGAATAGTGCTGTGCATAGCAAGCATATGTAGGTTGAGCGCTGTAATAACAGCGCAGGAGATTTGGACGAAGCCGGCGCCACCATAGGCCGTAATAGGAATTACAGCTATAGTGGTGCTCAGTGAGTAATGTGGGCGCTGTCAAAAGACAGAGGTCAAGTTACTTTTAAAACACTGTAATTCGTCCGCCAACAATAGCTGGAAGCCGAATTACATCATTCCCCACTATCCACAATGACCTGGAGGGGAAATGGTAATTAACGCGGCCGGGAACTTGTGCAGCAGCAGGGTAAGCTGCATATCTGCTTTACCCTGCCCCCAAATCTACCGGTGGCTATTTCATTTCAAGCATGTGTTGGCTGCACCGCAAACATGACTGAGGCTGCAGCTCATCACAGGTGACCTGCAAGTCTATGAAGACTTGCATAGTGAACACAATGGGGCGCGATGGAAGTATCCAAATCGCCACGGTGCCTTTGCAAAGTCTGAACCGTGCCTACCTACAGATCATGCAATAATGCTAGTCAATAGGCAACACCGTGAGTGCGCATGACGGGAGCGCGGTGTGCATTCAGGGACCGACCGGAGTCCCAGTGATGTACTTCCTGCCTAGCAGGGAGTACGTCAGAGAGCGAGGCGGCGACGCTATGCATATGTCACTGCACCATGGTGCGGGGTCATATGAAGACTGATTTCTGCAGTGCATTGATGTGGCTCCCCTGCTGCACGATCACCGCACCATTTTTGTGTAAAACCGGGTGAAAGTTAAAGCCTCCTCTCCAAGCACCAGCAGCAGTCTCTATCACCTTCCTTGCATCCTCTTACTCCCTGTGAGAGCTCTAGGGCTTACTGTCATGTATTTGCAGTAAAGTTCTAGTGCTCACGTGATGCAAATTGTTCAGTATTAGTGGGATATAATAAGACCCCCCCCTCCCCTTCTGTGCTGAGAATCAGAAATGTCTCTGTCATGTATAACCTCAGTGTCACAAGAGCAGGAAATGATGTAGTCTGTGGTCTGATGTTGGATTTCTGATGAACTGGCCGCCCAAATCTCTCTGAATAAATTTGATATTTACATTCACAACAAAGTGGAGTGATGGTAACTGTGGAGCTTTCAGCATTGCGACACTCCCTGGTTGGCAAAGCCCTGGGGTTTCTGGTCCTGACAGTTTGATAAAGCTGTAGATTTAAAGGGAACCTGAAAGGGGAACTGAAGAGAGAGGTATATGGAGGCTGTCATGTTTATTTCCTTTTAATCAATACCAGTTGCCTGGCAGCCCTGCTGGTCTTTCTCTGTAGTAGTATCTGTTTAAAACCAGAAACAAGCATGCAGCTAGTCTTGTCAGATCAGACTTATAAGTCTGAACCACTGAAACACCTGATCTGCTGCATGCTTGTTCAGGGGCTATGGCTAATAGTATTAGAGGCAGAGGATCAGCAGGGCAGCCAGGCAACTGGTATTGCTTAAAAGGAAATAAACATGACAGCCTCCATATACCTCTCTCTTCAGTTCCCCTTGAAGTGAAAGGCGTATTGATAAACAATGCAGGTTGCCTGGCTTTCATGCTGAGTTTTTTAGTTTTCAGCTTTAGTTATTTTAAGTCACAAGCCTGCAACAAGCATGCAGTCAGACCAGAGTAAGAGCATCTGATGCGCATGCTCATTCTGGACCTGCGAATTATAACCTTAATCCGCTAGATGAAACTCAACCGAGGTGGCCCAGAATACCGCCTCTGCCGAGAATGCAGCATGTACAGCCTCTAATCCTTGTGAATTTACATTTATTGAGATATTTACTGCACAAGACGGTAATTTACCAAACTAGGGAGTCATTTTACTTTTCAATGTAGTAACAGCTTTAGTGAATTGGTCTTTGATCAGATGTTTGGTAAAATCATCTGTTTTCTGCATTCCCAAATGCGCTAATGCTTAGTGAATTGAGGCCATATCTTGTTTCTCCCAGACACACATTAGGCTTGATTCAAATAGAAATTTGAGACTAATACCTGTGCATTTCCTGGCTTTAGCACGCTACGTCTGACATCTAACTACCCAGATTGTGTCCTCTACACGTCTGTTATGGTTAAAGCTTGCTAACTACGCTGCTTGCCTAATTACGCTGAGCTGCTGCAGTGCCTGTTTCTGTTTTCTCTAATTTCCCCGTTAGGCTTGAGTCACAAAGCGGTGCAAACTGTTTGCACGCCAGTGAAAAGCCTTTTATCACACGCCTAAACTCAGTTTAGGCGTGATAAAAGAAACTCGCGCGAAATTCCTGTGCGCAAATTTTTGCGCACCCATTAAACCCTATGGGCGTTGCGCGCTCAATTGTGCGTGCAAAACTTTGCATGTGGGACTTTGCGCGCGATCAGCTAAACATTAAATTTTATTTTTATAATTTAAATGTATATATTATTTTTAAATGTTAAGATGAAGGAGAACTGCTGATGATAGAGAGGATCGTTGTAATTTGAATGATAAAACTACATCCTTTGCTTCAGAATTTCTTGTGATATGCATGGCGAGGGGTGTGGTGGGGCGTGGCTAGAGGTGTGGCAGGGACATGTCTAAAAGGGTCCCTCTTTCTACTCTCAAAGTTGGAAGTCATGCTTTTGAAGTTTAAATATAGAGGCCTGGTGCACACCAAAAACCGCTAGCAGATCCGCAAAATGCTAGCAGATTTTGAAACGCCTTTTCTTCTTTTTCTGTAGTGTTTCAGCTAGCGTTTTGCGGTTTTGTGTAGCGGTTTTGGTATAGTAGATTTTATATATTGTTACAGTAAAGCTGTTACTGAACAGCTTCTGTAACAAAAACGCCGGCAAAACCGCTCTGAACAGGCGTTTTTCAGAGCGGTTTGCGTTTTTCCTATACTTAACATTGAGGCAGAAACGCAGCCGCAATCCAAAAAATGCCTCACCCCGGGAGTATGTGTTTCTGCAAAACGCCTCCCGCTCTGGTGTGCACCACCCCATTGAAATACATTACCCAAGCGTATCCGCAGCCGCAAGCGGATCGCAAAACGCAGCCGAACCGCTCTGGTGTGCACTAGGCCAAAGAGACTAGACCCATTTATTATCTTTATTATTTTCGAAAACCTTTGGCAAGAAGAGAAACAGTCATATATACAGGCATATGTTTGAAGCCATGGTTCTTCTTATGAACAAACTTTGTTCAGTGGAAGACAAAAGTACAGTTTTACTTTGTGCGTCAACTGATTTTAGTAAAAGCAAGAGGTTTTGAATCAGGATGGTACCATTTATACCCGATTGCTTATTTTAGTTAAAATCGAATTATATTGTATGACAGCCTTGCCTATTGCGTGCACAGATTTCTCTGAATCCTTATTATACAACGTAGGGTAGATGATGAAATGCCTGAATTCTTTGCAGTTTCCAAGTTGCACAATGTTGTTCTTAAACTGCTGACCTATTTTAGGTTTTGACAATGTTTTAAGTCTTTTATAGCCCCTGTGCCATCAGTCTTCAAATGTGTTGCTTGCATTATATTCAAAACTAGTAAAAAGGCCCGCCCGTTAAAAGGGCTCTAGGTCACAGCCGCTACCCCCCGCAATGTGCGTACATACGTGTCCCGCTTGCTTGTTCCCCACCACTGTCTGAAGTATATGCACACAGGGAGCTGCTTGCTTGGCAGTTGGAAAAAGCTGTTATTTCCCACAATGCAATGAGAACCTCTGTGAAGCACACACAGCAAACTGTCAGATTCGGTGTAACGTCTGATTCCGCTGCCTGTTAATTTGTGCTGCCCCGCATGCGCAGTAGGAGACTGTGCGGCCACAGTTCCTATTTAATTAGGCTGCTGGTGGTAAAATACTAAATATCTCAGCTTCCTCACATCATACACTCCAAAAATTTTCAGGGTAGGGAGGGGACCCCCCGAACCACCTCTATGCCAAATTGCAGCCCCCGAGCCCCACTGGTTCCCAAGATAGGTTTCTCTAATCTATCTCCTGAACCAGCGGGGCTCGGGGGCTGCAATTTGGCATAGAGGTTGTTCAGGGGATCCTCTCCCTACCCTGAAAATTTGAGGAGTGTATGATGTGTGGAAGCGGAGATATTTATTATTTTACCATCAGCAGCATAATTAACTTCACACTGAGCCTGCGTGCTACTCAGTGTGGAAGGGAGCTTCCGGGCAGCGCAATCAGACATTACATCGCCCCTGTGTCCTAACTGCCCTGGCTTCGCACATGCTCAGTACAAAAAAGCCAGGCCCAAACAACCATTCAGTTGATGACGCAGGGACACTTGCATTTTATGAGAGAGAGAGAGAGAGAGTGAGTTTTTATTGTAATAGTTTCAATATCTGATATGATGTCTTTTATACATGATTTGTAAGTCATCATATTCCTGTTAACTGTATAATTACATGAAAATCCTCATCTTTATTTTTGAGGAAATCTGGTTGTACTACCCATCAGCACTAGGTAAAAGAACAAATTAATCATGAATGCAGAACAAGTACGGTATGTACAATCCAATGTGCTGGCTGCAAATGTGGGACTCTGCTGAAGCAATATCTCAGCACAACAGCCAGGCAACTGGCATTTCTTCAAAGGCAATAAAGATTGGCAGCCTCCATACTCCTCTTTACTCAGGCCTTTGCTGCAGTAATATAGGTACTTGCTTCAAGCTTCATCATTTTATCTTTTTTTTTTTTCTCTTTCCAGATCTGGACTGTGGCTAAGCAGGGCTACGTTTCTGGAGGTAAGGTTTGTTACTATTGGTGTAGTGCAGTGTAGCCTATTTCGCTTACCAGATTTATACAGTACAACTGAAATGCACTAAATGAAACATTCTTTAATGGCATTCATATATAGAAACATTGTCTTAAAACTTATTTTTTTCTTTTTACCATGGCCGGATTTTAGGCAAGGCCACAAAGGCCAGGGCTTAGGGCACATGGATGCATGGGGACTGCAGCCACTGGCACACTCAAGCTGTTAAATTGCCAAACTTGTAAATGGCAGCAGTCGCAGACCCAGTCCGCAGCAGTGAAGGACATTACAGAGCTTGGGGAGAACGGCACAAGATGAGGGAAGCACAGGAACGGAGCGGGTGGGCAGTGGGGTTGGTGATAGTGGACCTGGGCCAGTATAATATACAAATCTGGCCCTGCTTTTTAGGAATGGACTTCAGATGTTCATCTGTCATTTTCTGCATCCCCTCTATGTACACCTTAGACTTCAGTTGTTAGATATTATCTTTTGTGATTGTTTTTGGCTAAAATGCACATTGCATATAGATGTTCCCTGACGTCAGTGGTCTCTCAAGCAACTTGGCAAAGAGGAAAATCCTGATCTGATGCTAATGTCCCTGCAGCCAGGGCCACATCCTTCTTATCCCCTCCCCACTTTCCACTCTCCATAACACAGAACCGGTTGCTGCTATGCAGCTTGTCTGTACTATTAACTGAAATGTGGAGTGATCAGTTTGGACTATAATTATTCAGAGTCTGACAGATCTATACATTACGCAAACAGTGAAGTTTTACTTTTTTGGGAGAGCTGTCGATCACATCATCAGTGTACAATGCCAGGCCTTGTATCACATGGAGAAAGTTTCTTATCTTGCGCTCCAACTCATCAATAGCGAGACACACAAATAAAACTGCCCAAAACCAAAGGTGCAGTCAGGAATACATGAAAGAAAGCAAAAGGCTTCTTAAACTGACAGTGTAGGCAGAGAAGAGAGTATGTCAGCATTACTGGAGATAGGCAGCACATTATAAAGCCTGATTAGGCGTTTTTGGCTAATATTGCAAAAATACAGTTAAATTACAATGACAAAACTTCCATCCCAAACATGCAAGAGTTAACTGTAATAGCAATTGAAATTTAAGTGATTGTTTGTGGCACTCACTATGATTTATGGACCTAATGTAACGTTGCTTCTTTTTGATACTGATAAGCAGGGCAGCACGTTCAAATCCCAGGCAGGGCACTATCTGCAAGGAGTTTTTGTGTTCTTGCTACACACCTGTGTCTGCACTGCAGTGTCTCCAGGCACTCCGGTCCCTCCCCCCACATCCCAAAAACATACATATATGTTAATTGGCTTCCCCCTAAGTTGGCCCTAGACTATAATACATACAGTACATAGACACGGGACTATGGTAGGGATTAGATTGTAGATGGTGAGCCCCTCTGTGGTACGGTTGACAAGACAATATACTCTGTACAGCGCTGTGGAAGATGTTGGCGCTATAATACTGAAATAATAATAATAATACTGATACTTGTTGTACCGCTTTGTTCTGCACATTCAGGCTTGCACAAGAACAGTACACAGAGCTGGCAGTCTAGACCCAGCAGTCCTGCAAACCTCCATGATGTAAGAAGCCTTGTTACTGAAGAAGATCCATCTCATCTCAGACCGCACTGTGAGGAATCCTGCAAGAGCTCGACCGCCTTACAGGCACAGCTAAAAGAGATGGAAAAAGTAAGGACAATGGTAGTGGACTAAGCCAACTTGTCAGCTTGTACAAGTTTGAGGTTAAAGTCCAGATAAACCTCGTTCAGAAAGATTCAGCACTAATGGAACCAGTGGCAGATACCTACAAGGGCCACATAAGCTATGGCCTAGCAGGGCTGTCCAACTCTGGTCCCAAGGGCCAAGGTCCTCACACATTTTAGAACAGCTCAAATTAATTGATGGCCCTGAATCAAGAACGGTGGGGTTCATCAAGTAGGACACATTTCTCAATTTCTCAGACTACTCTAAACACTGATATGGAATATGTATTGGAGGCCTCTGTACGTGTGAGTCAAAACATTGGAGGAGAGTGCTGTACATGGAAGAGGGGGAATGCTCTACATAGAAGGTGGAGGCAGCAGAAGACAGTTGGCCTGGCAGGGGGAATGGAGGGGGGATTATGTTAAGTGAGAAACCATGAATGGAACTGGTCAGCTGTTTTCAAGTTTAGATTCTAGTCTAAGGATACTGTGTGTGAACGCCTGGTGCAGCCGCCCACGTCAGTTACAAGGGAAGTTCTAACAATGAATCCCTAATTGGCTAACCTTTCAGCTATACAACCCTCTGGTTCTATCGTAAGTTCTCAACAGGTGCTACGTGTAACCCTGGGGGTACTTAGGCTGGGTTTAGTGGTTACTGGAAATTTTTATTAGTTACTCTCACCCAGATTTGCAACGATCTGCTCATGGCAAGAGACAGAGGCCAATGTTCCATCCTGATTTTGCTTGACCTCTCAGCGGCTTTTGACACAGTTGATTGTGAAATCTTGCTTAAAGGGACCCCGAGCAGTAAACAAAAATGAAATTGGTTCTTACCTGGGGCTTCCTCTAGCCCACTGTAGGCTGTGAAGTCTCCCGGTCCCGCTGGCGATTTAATTACCGGCGAAACCTGGTCACGCCGGCCAACTTGACAGTCCTGCACATGTTTCTAACTCTGATCTGCGCATGCACAAGACTGTCACGCCGGCCGCCGTGATGACGCAAAGTGTTGGGCCAACACTCAGCCTGGATGTTGCCGGTAATGAAATCGCCAGCGGGACCGGGAGAGGAGCCAGGAGGACACTGGGGGACCTTGCGGCCTACGGTGGGCTAGAGGAAGCCCCAGGTAAGTACCAATTTCATTTTTATCTACTGCTCAAGGTCCCTTTACCAGACTGCAAGAGTACTGTGGCATGATGGCTTAGTTCTCCAGTGGTTCAACTCCTTTCTGGCTGGCAAAACACACACAAAACTTGTAAAGTGTGACCCAAGCTTCGTACACACCACTAAAGATCCTCCCAGGTGCAAATATAGTGTGTGTACATCAGGCCCATATGCAATTCTCTTTTTCACTTGAGTTTTCTCCTCAGTGATAATTTTTCATCTTTTAAAATAACCTTTCAGCATTTCCCAATTAGAAAAGTTTCAAAAGTAGTAGAAAAAAGTACTATAAAAATGCTTGCTGGGGTTTTAAAGGGCATTTTATTGACAAGGTGTGAAAACATCAACTTGGAGAAAACTAAGGCGAAAAAGTGAAGAAGAAGGTGTGCTATTGTTCTCTCCCTTGCGTCGTCTCCTCCATCGTACGCCGCATATCGCCCCTCCATCCACAATTCATAGTGATAGTATGCATTGTTAGCCTACAGGCTAGCAACTTGTCTGTTCAGCTTCGGCCACAAACAGTTGCCCGAGGGATCGTGGCATTATTGTAAGAGGTTTTTATGTTGGTTCTCTTTCATTTTGTACGATTTACAGTGGTGTGAAAAACTATTTGCCCCCTTCCTGATTTCTTATTCTTTTGCATGTTTGTCACACTTAAATGTTTCTACTCATCAAAAACCGTTAACTATTAGTCAAAGATAACATAACTGAACACAAAATGCAGTTTTAAATGATGGTTTTTATTATTTAGTGAGAAAAAAAACTCCAAATCTACATGGCCCTGTGTGAAAAAGTTATTGCCCCCCTTGTTAAAAAATAACTTAACTGCGGTTTATCACACCCGAGTTCAATTTCTGTAGTCACCCCCAGGCCTGATTACTGCCACACCTGTTTCAATCAAGAAATCACTTTAATAGGAGCTATCTGACACGGAGAAGTAGACCAAAAGCACCTCAAAAGCTAGACATCATGCCAAGATCCAAACAAATTCAGGAACAAATGAGAACAAAAGTACTGTAATTGAGATCTATCAGTCTGGAAAAGGTTATAAAGCCATTTCTAAAGCTTTGGGACTCCAGCGAACCACAGTAAGAGCCATTATCCACAAATGGCAAAAACATGGAACAGTGATGAACCTTCCCAGGAGTGGCCGGCCGACCAATATTACCCCAAGAGCGCAGAGAAAACTCATCCGAGAGGCCACAAAAGACCCAAGGACAACATCTAAAGAACTGCAGGCCTCACTTGCCTCAATTAAGGTTAGTGTTCACAACTCCACCATAAGAAAGAGACTGGGCAAAAACGGCCTGCATGGCAGATATCCAAGGCGCAAACCACTTTTAAGCAAAAAGAACATTAAGGCTCATCTCAATTTTGCTAAAAAACATCTCAATGATTGCCAAGACTTTTGGGAAAATACCTTATGGACCGACGAGACAAAAGTTGAACTTTTTGGAAGGTGCATGTCCCGTTACATCTGGCGTAGAAGTAACACAGCATTTCAGCAAAAGAACATCATACCAACAGTAAAATATGGTGGTGGTAGTGTGATGGTCTGGGGTTGTTTTGCTGCTTCAGGACCTGGAAGGCTTGCTGTGATAGATGGAACCATAAATTCTACTGTCTACCAAAAAATCCTGAAGGAGTATGTCCGGCCATCTGTTCGTCAACTCAAGCTGAAGCGATCTTGGGTGCTGCAGCAGGACAATGACCCAAAACACACCAGCAAATCCACCTCTGAATGGCTGAAGACAAACAAAATGAAGACTTTGTAATGGCCTAGTCAAAGTCCTGACCTGAATCCTATTGAGATGTTGTGGCATGACCTTAAAAAGGTGGTTCATGCTAGAAAACCCTCAAAGCTGAATTACAACAATTCTGCAAAGATGAGTGGGCCAAAATTCCTCCAGAGCGCTGTAAAAGACTCGTTGCAAGTTATCGCAAACGCTTGATTGCAGTTATTGCTGCGAAGGGTGGCCCAACCAGTTATTAGGTTCAGGGGGCAATTTCTTTTTCACACAAGGCCATGTAGGTTTTGAGTTTTTTTTTCTTACTAAATAATAAAAACCATCATTTAAAACTGCATTTTGTGTTCTATTATGTTATCTTTGACTAATAGTTAATGGTTTTTGAAGAGCAGAAACATTTAAGTATGACAAACTTGCAAAAGAATAAGAAATCAGGAAGGGGGCAAATAGTTTTTCACACCACTGTATTACAGCAGAGTCCCCGGTATCCGGCACCAGCGGGGATCGCCCAATGCCAGATGCAAGTGCTTGCCAGTTGCCTGAGCAACCAGCCTAAAAAAATCACAAACCTCCTTCCCTAAATACTTACTGAGCCTCCAGCGATGTCTGGCATTCTTCCTGCAGCACCTTGCGGGCTCCTAGCAGCTTTCTGCCTTCCCCTGTGTATCAGAAGACACTAGGAGAGCGCTAGGTGCTGGAGGCTCGGTAAGTAATTTAAAGAAACACTATCTATTCCCAAGTGTTCTAAAATGACTATATACAAATAATGTCTAAGTAAACCTTTTTCTACTTTTCATGTTAAATATCAAAGGCAAACGTTGTAATTGTGTGCAGATTTTAGTTTGGTTGGAATGTCTCATTTGCATAGGGGAATCGCTGCAGTCTGACATGCTAAGAACCGTGTAATATTGAAGAAGAGTTCACATACAATTACAAATGTTAATGTTCCACATAAGATACATTTCCTCTGCTCTCTGCAAACAGCTCAGTCAGAGACAAGTAGTGAGAGCTTTCTCTCACACAGGGTTAACAGATGTAGTGTGACGGAATCCGCCTCCCCTCATGGCTCACTCAGTTAGTTTTGGTGACACTGAAGTGTGAAAGGAATTAGATAACTGTATATAACGAGATAAGTATTCAAATGTATACATCAGTACTTAGCAGCACTTCCTAAACTATTGCTATCTCGATTGAAAAAATGTTAATCGATAGTGTTCCTTTAAGGTGCATACACACGCACTACAGCCGCCAACGACGGGTCCGTCAGACCCTCACGCTGGGCAGACTTTCACCCGACAGTAGCACGTGTGTACGCGCTGTCGGCGGACTGATAAGGCTGTTTCTGATCGTTCAGAAACAGCCTCCTCAGTTCGCCAACAGCGCGTACACACACGCTACTGTCTGGTGAAAGTCCACCCAGCGGGAGGATCTGACGGACCCGTCGTTGGTGGCCGTAGTGCGTGTGTACACACCTTTTTAAATGCTTCAAAACCTGCTCAAAACAAAGTCTCAGTTTTCCTTCAGGCATGCCGATTAGTTGGTACTTCCGGTTGCCTGAGTTGCGGATAACTGGAACTTTACTGTATATGCTAATAAGACTTGTTTAGTGTAGATATTTGTCAGATTCCCTTTCCTTGTTATTGATGTTTCTATTTAACGGACAAATTGATTGCCTGTTGACTGATTGGTTTCTAGAGAAATGTAGGCAAGTTTTTCATACATGAGGACCTGTCATAAAATAATCTCAGAGTGTATGTGACTCTCATATTTTGATGGTGTTTGGTTGCAGGAAAGGCACCGGTTGTTGATCGAGAACATGAGCCTGCACTGCACTACCTCGAAGCTGGCTGCAGAGAATGCCAAACTGCTGGGCCAGTTAAGCGTGTTGCAAGATAAAGTGCAAGCACTGAAGGTGGACTCAAAGATGCGACTGGCTGTCAGTGAAATACTGGAGACTTTAAACGCGCTACAAATACAAAGCGACAGCAAACGGTGACCAGCATATGGATAAAGACGAACTGTATAACATGTACCTCCCATTGTTTTCCCATTTCTCTTTTTTCTGTACACATCAGAGCTACAGTTTTATAAGAGAAATCCCTCTGTGGGGTCATTATGGACATACTGCTTCATGCGCACATCACTTTGCAGTATATTGAGAAAATAATTTATTTATATCAATCAGATTTTCTTTGACACATACAGTTTTGCAAGTACCAGCATGACGTATATAAGGACCTGTATTGACTTCCACTCATGGACTTCCGAGGTTATTGGTGACTGATTGCCGTGGTCGGTAGAGTCGCACTTTTTTAATTTTCCAATAAATGAAAAACTGCCTAAAGCTGACTTGGGATTTGCTGTAAAACTTAAAAGTACATCCTTCCTGAAAGAAATCCAGAAACCACCACTGCTGACACTCCTCCTAAAATGCTGGTTTCTGGGCTGTACTGGCCATACTGGTCTACATTTCTAAAGACCCAAAGGCCTGTGTGCAATTCACTTTTTCTCCTGACTTTTCTCCTAGGTGATATTTTTACACTTTGGCCTCAATTCACTAACCTTCTCTCCTGTCTTTAATAACTCTTCTGAGCTGTTTCTACAGTTATCACCATGGTGATAACTGTAGACACAGCTGAGAAGAGTTATTAAAGACAGGAGATAAGCTTAGTGAATTGAGGCCTATGTCATAAAATGCTTTTTAAGCCACCAGCAAGTAAGAAAATGCTCACAATTATTTTAATAGTACTTTTTCACCTACTAGTGCTGAAAAGTTATTTTTAAAAAGGAGTGGAAAAATTATCTACTAGGTAGAAGAGAAAGTAAATTGTATATGGGCTACAATGAGAATTGGAGTTGGTTCCCTTGGGCAGCTGATGGCGGCTTGCTTATCCAATGCGAAGTGCTTTTTTGCTACCGAGTAGAATAGCGTTCGGCATCGGTTCTCAGCGTTTCATCACGTCAAGTTTTGAGCCCCAAAAGGGAAACGGAACCGCACAATCCCAGCTGAAGCTAGACGCAATCCATAACATCCAAGATGAGAGGACAGGATCTACCATGACCTTTATATGAACCACGCCTACTGACAACACAGTTATTTCAAAACCACTTCCATTCACTTGATCGGAATGGCGGTAGATCCCTTTAAAACAATGCTTTTTCTGCCTCCAACACTGTCGCATTTACCAACCATGTGTGAATCAGCCCTTATAACAGTTTTACTAATAGACGAGGTTTGTTTTCATGCAGACCTCAGAAGAGACGCACCGTCTATAAAGTGGCACAGGCCTGCATAGTGGTTTATGAACTAGGATTGAGATTAGTGTCGGAGAGCTCATGGACAAGCATGTGATTTTGTTTGGTCAGCTGATAGATTTGCAAAGCTCTGATTTGCTGTCATCACATTCTGCTTTAGCACATAATCAAGGCTAGCAAATCAGACTCGCATATCCATCACCTGACCAAACTGATCACATGCTTCTCCATGAGCTCTCCTAGACATGACCATCACTAGTGGTGGTGCCTGCATATATGGACTTCATTGCTATATAATCACTTCGTACTGTGACTACAAGCATTGGCACACAAGGGTCCTTTGTGCATGGGTGCTCACCCATACCAGTTGTTGTTGCATGTTAGTTACAAAACAAAAGGTTCAGTTATCTCTAGTGTGTGTGTGTGTGTGTGTGTGTGTGTGTGTGTGTGTGTGTGTGTGTGTGTGTGTGTGTGTGTGTGTGTGTGTGTGTGTGTGTGTGTGTGTGTGTGTGTGTGTGTGTGTGTGTGTGTGTGTGTGTGTGTGTGTGTGTGTGTGTGTGTGTGTGTGTGTGTGTGTGTGTGTGTGTGTAGAGAGAGAGATCAGGCATGCTCTTGGTGACACGGATTTTCATCTGATATAATTAGAATAATTGAATCAGTGGTCGATCGGCCTAAGTCCCCTGATATTGCCACCTTAAATGGGCCTAGTTATCAAATCAAGTTAACAGCGCCAGAGATTTCCGCGCCGCTATAGGAATTACAGCTAAAGCGGCGCTCTGACAGTAATTTGGGTGCCGTCATAAGACAGCACAAATTACGGTCACCAGCAATAGCTGGAAGCCTAAATACGTCTTGCCCCACTGTCCATGGCGGCCTGGAGGGAAATGGTAATTAACGCCATCGGGGCTTTTGCAGGAGCAGGGTGAGCAGTTTATTGGCTGTTCCCTGCACCCATATTTCCTGGCACCTTAATTATATGTACGCCTAGTTAAGTCTCTTAACGTCCAAGCAAACTCTAGAATAGATTATTGTTGCCTGAAGCAATGGTTTAGGACTCAATGATAGGCAAACTTGGCTCTCCTGCTGTTAAGGAACTACAAGTCCCACAATGCTTTTGCCTTTCTTAATCATGACTGTGGCTGTCAGATGCCTGCAATGCATTGTGGGACTTGTAGTTCCTTAACAGCTGGAGAGCCAAGTTTGCCTATCACTGGTTTAGGTAACATTCTAGTGTCAACACAGGCATCCCTCCAACAATGATTACCTCATATTTATCAATGCACCAAAGCTGTTAAATCCTTGGCTGACCACTACTGTAGCTCATAGTGTGACTTATACTTGTCTTCTCTTTTGCATATTACAGAATGAGCTGCTCAGCTATTTGTACATTGATCATGACTGATCACCAGATGTGATCAACAAAGGTTTTTTTGGGTAACCTTTATTCATAATCTCTGCATATGTGGTGTCTGCGTACTCTGCTTTTCTAATGTAGGGTCCCCTAAGCAGTGTTCCCCAACCAGGACCAGTATTGTCCAGTGTTCCCCAACCAGGACAACAACCTAGTCCTCAACGCAGCAAAGACTGTCGAGCTAGTCGCTGATTTCAGGAGAAACCCCCACCCCCGCCCCCGCCAGTCCTCATTGGGGGAACCGAAGTTTCTAGAGTGACATCGGTGCGGTTCCTCGGCACGACTCTAACAAACAATCTGAAGTGGGAGCAGAACACCACCAAAATCCAGAAGAAATCTCAGCAGAGGCTGTTCTTCCTGCGCCAACTGAAGAGATTTGGCATGCCCAGGGAGCTGCTGACCAGTTTCTATACTTCCACCATAGAATCCATCCTCTGCTCCTCAGTCATTGCCTGGTGTGCTGGTGCAACGGCCAGCGACAAACACAAACTGCAGAGAGTCATAACTGACGCGGAGAAGATCGGATCTCCTCTTCCACCTCTCTATCTCCTCTACTCCACCAGGATGAGGAAGAGGGCCATGATCTCCCGGGACCCCGCTCACCCGGGCAGCCACTACTTTAAGCTCCTCCTGTTGGGCCGTCGCTATAGGGCTATACCATCCAAAACCACCAGGCGAATTAACACCTTCCCCCAAGCTGTTTGGCTTCTGAACTCCAACCTCCCCCTACCTGGCCCACATACCAGCGCACTCCAGCTGGGTTGTCAGCCGGTCCCCGCCGCTGCCGGCCTGGGCTCATCAAATTGACTCGTGGCCACTACCTGCATCCTTATTATTATCATTAGTATTATTTACCTGTTTGCACAGCAGTGTAAATGGCCGATACGAACTGACTTCTGCGTTTCAAGTGTACGTGTCGTGTGTCTGTCTTGTATTATACCAATTATGCCTTTGCCATGTGTACCACAATTAATTCAGATTACAGCTCTTGCTATACTTGGCGAAATAAAGTGATTCTGATTTTGTCCTCAAGGCCCACCAACAGTGCCTGTTTTGTGGAAATCCACAGAGGTAGTTAATCAGCTCTGCTGTGACACTAATTAACTCACCTGTGAATGTTTGTGGTTTTCTGCAACACATGAACTGTTGGTGGTACTTGAGGACAGGGTTGGGGAACTGTGCCCTACAGGACATTCTCTGCATGGAGTTTATTGGTTCTCCTGGTGTTTGCACAAGTTCCCTCCTGGCACATGCTAAAAACCTGCAGGTATGTTAACAGGTTTCCTTCCATGTTAGCTCTAAGTAGGGATATTGGAAGGACAGTAAGCGATATGAATTATGAATTGTTCAGTGTATTGTACTAAATTTAAACTATTAAGGCCATGCTCCTAGTGTTGGTGTGCAGTGTAACGGCCACTTTGTAACGCACCACCTATGCGACATTCACAGTGTGGCGGAAGCGTTGCAATATAACTGGATGCAGTATGGTAACACACTGCATTACAGCTAAATGCATGCTTAATTGACTGCATGCTTTACTGTACCTGATGCAACGTGAGTATAACATGCAGCTCTGCTGTCTTGAATCGTATTCCTGATGTCACAGGGAATGCAAAACAGTCACTGTGAATATGGCCTAAAACAATCATTAAGAAGCACTCCTGCTTTACCTAAAAACTTTAGGTTATGCTAAAAAGTCCTAACGTCTCAACACATTATTTGTGTAATAAGACTCACCAAATCCCCATATCAGCTGAGCTCTAACACATAACTCCACCCCCCTTGCAAAAAAAGAACTTATAGTTTTCTATATCCGATATATAGAACAGGCTGAGAACATTTTTGGTAAGGGGGCGGAGCTATGTGCCAGAACACAGCTGATACGGGGCTTTAGTGAGTTTTATTACACAAACGGCATGCCGTGATATGACTTCTCAGCAGTAGCGTAAGTCCAAGGTTTTTATGTGCACCAGAAGTGCACTTTCACATGTCCCTTTCCTCCACAAATCTATACATCCCCTTTAAATTATCAATGCATTCTGACAAAAAAAATTGTTGCATACAAAAATATGAAAAAAAAAACAGTTACAATGAAACAAATTCTCTTAGATAATCGCTGAGAAGGTTTTATTTAATTTCAAATAAACATTTACATAACTTATAAACTATAGCATTTGACTGTTTACATCAGTTTGACAATTTTATAAAAATAAATATATACAGTACATTTACACTGCATACAAGAAAAGTCATTTTCAAGAGTCAGACCACATTGGTCTAAATCAAAGGATTTGCCTCCTTTACCGGAGACCTTTTAAAAAGTAAACTATCATATTCACATGGTTATACAACTAATGCAAACACATGAAATAAACCGGATCACCTAAAACTTACATGGAAGCACTTTAGTTGAGCTGCAGTCTAGTTCAGCTCTATAGATTGTGAGCTATAATGGCAAACCTTGTTCCAACTTTCTTTCCTTTGCTTATACAAGCATATAAAACAACCATTTCACAGGGCTCTGCTGGGAGGATAGGAGTGTCAGTTTGCAGCCCTACAGAAGAGGTTGGCACCATTTAAATAAAAAAAATAATGGATTGGTGTAGAAACAATGGATCCAGCTTTGTGCAGCTCATTCGTTACGCATGCATCAGGGTGGCAGGTTATGGGCATTATTATAGGCATGAAGTACTATAGCTGTGGTAGCAATATAGGGAACTTGGGCTCAGTGCCTATTGAAGAAAATATTAGCTGGCTACAAAGATCATTTTTAACCCTGTAATGAGAGGGATTTGGAGTGTGCCACATATTCTTTCTTTTTAACAATGCCAGCTCTTTGGCAGCCCTGCTTGACTTCATTGACTCAATGATGCCTGAATCACACACATGAAACATGCATGCAGCCAGAACAACTGATCTGTATACTAGATCTGAATCAGTAGCTGAAAGGCAGAGGAGCAGTATGCACAATTGAAAAGTTTAAAAGGAAATAAAAATGGCATCCTCCATATCTCTAGTTACAGGATCAGAATTTATATTACAGGAAGAGTTGTGTAAGGGCCGGTTGTTGCGTCCCTTTTGGGATTCTTTTTAAGCTCCGCTTAGCACAGGAAGAGGATACTAATGTTAAAAATTGGATGATCCTCCACATGCCACGTTGCACTAAGCGGAGGGCAGAGTCTGAACTTTGTACATTTTCCTCCCGGACGGGAAAATGTATGCAACTAAAGCCTATGAGAATTGACACTGTCCGTTCTCACTAGGCTAGTCGCCACGTCTGCTTCGATCACCGCACTGACGTAATACTCACGTCCTACCGCCGCTCAATCCCCATACACAGCCTGGTGGCTGGCAGAAGCATGGGGGATCTCCATTGGGCTGCAAAAGTCCAATGGGAATCCTCAGCCACAGGGAGAATTCTTATTGGTTCATGATGGACCAATGAAAATTCTCTCTTTTGCTAGGGATAATTGGTCTATTGCATCTTATCTGCCCTTACTAGCCTCTGTGGCAGCGGGATACATGAGTAGCAATGTGTACAGGCGGAAGTGATGGAAGTTTGACACGTGATCGAAGTGGATGTGGACTGTGAATTTTCTGCAAGCAGATGCAAAATGAATGGAACACATCTGCCAAGTGGATGCACTTGCCGTATCCGTTTTGCATGCGCTCTACTGAGAATCGGCCCTACTGATCTATATGTATTGCTTTCATAATAAAAGTGACATTTCCTTTCAATCAACTTCAGTTGCAAAACATGTTTGCAGTGTGCCCTCTGCTGGCAGACTCACGCTTTACTAAACGTAATGTCAAGATAGCCTGAATTTACAGAAAGAAAAAAAAAGAGAAGTGGTTGCTGGGTGATGCAGCCAAAACAAACCCGAATGCAATCTCCTCACTGTTGTCACCATTCCTGGCTGTCTTTATGTAAATACCAAAAAGCTGGGCTGATCGATTCATCAAGACGGAACCGAAAACTGCAGCCAATCAGATTCAAGATAGTAAATGACAATAGGATGTATAAAAACAAACTAACAAAAAAAAAAAAAAAAGGTTGCTCTGGACAACTTTTTGCTCCAGTTTTCTGTTCCACATTCATCTCAAGTCAGCCCTGTTGTCCTAGGGAAGTGATAGCATGAATCACCCATTAGACCCCTTTATAGAAATTAAAAAAAAAAAAAAGTTCTCTTGCATGTAACTGGCGCTTGTGTCAGCAGCTGGGAGGCTGAATTATCCAACAAACAAGCAGTTCAGCCATCCATGGAAAGAGCTTGAGAAGAAAAATGCAAGCTGTGATTTGACATGTGAATAGGCTGACACAGCCAATCGTAATACGGAGTGCATAAAGCTCTGGCAGAAGCACCAGCCAATCTAGTCAATAGAGGCAACTATCTTAAAGGGACCCATACACTGGTCTGTTTCAGCCATCGTTCAGAAATAGATTCTTTCATATCTATCAATTGATCAATTTGTGGATGATTTCGATGGATTTGATCCGACAGGATGGAAGATCTAGGTCGATCTGCTGCTGGCAGCAGATCGATGGCCCATAGAGTTGCATTGGATCTAATGCTGGGGATACACGGTACGTTTCTTTTGTATCGACCAGCTGATAATATTCAGCTGGTCCGATCAAGCCGCTCGACTCCCACCGGCAGACAATGGCAGGGAATCCAGCGGTGATAAGCGCCGGCGGGGACGAGCGGCAATCGATCCACGCGGACGAGTGGGGACGTGGCTAGGGTCGATCCGGCGGCTAATCAGCCGCCGGATCGACCCGTTTATTTTAGGCATAATAGTGCAGTAATGCCTTTAGATCGATTTTCAATAGATTTCATTCTGAAATCTATTGGAAATCTGTTCCTAGTATATGGCACACATCAGATAGATTCCTGTCAGATTGAACCTGACAAGCATCTGACAGAAATCTATTTGATGGTCGAATCTGCTGCAAATCTATCAGTGTATGGCCACCTTAAGGGTAAGCAGAGTTGTAGTGCTTTATAAATCCTGGTCATTCAACTAAAGGGTAAAGTATGGCCCGAGGCAAGAATAGGGGAGTGTTTAACACTGTATTTCAGGAATACTTTAAAGTGAACCTAAAGTGAACCCAAAAAAATGAGATTAACTCACCTGGGGCTTCCCTCAGCCCCCTGCAGACGATCGGTGCCCTCGCAGCCCCGCTCAGATGCTTCTGCACCCGCCGGCGAACACTTCCGGTTTGGCCGTCACCGGCCGACAGGCATGGGAACGCGAGTGATTGTTCGCGTTCCCAGCCTGTATATCGCCCCCTATGCTGCTATTGCGGCCAGGAGGTCGCAATAGCAGCATAGGGGGCGCTATACAGGCTGGGAACGCGAACAATCACTCGCGTTCCCATGCCTGTCGGCCGGTGACGGCCAAACCGGAAGTCGTCGCCGGCGGGTGCAGAAGTGTCTGCAGGGGGCTGAGGGAAGCCCCAGGTGAGTTGATCTCATTTTTTTTGGTTCACTTTAAGCGCTAGCAGATTATAAAAAATACACAGGGAGATGTACTACTAAATGGCCAATGAAAAAATATCCCCTTAAGGGGCCCATACACAGTCGATCGATCAAAATCGATTGGTCGATTGACCGACCAATTTGTGGCCGATTTTGATCGATCTGGCAGTCTGGAAAATCTAGGTCGATCTTTTGAGATTGCTTATCATTTTGCATTGGCCCTAATGGAAATCTGACGGTAAGGAGGAGAAGCCGAGAACATTTGGCACCCTGCATCTTTCGGCGACTCATGGGGCCCAAGAACCCTTAACCAAATTGCTTGAATACTGGTACCGGGGAGCCAGCATTGGAACAGAGACTGGGAGAGGAGAGGGAAGGCTCTATAGGACCCAGAGCCTCCCCTCTCCTTAGGTATCTGGCTTTTTTAAAAACATGATTCCCATTGACTTTAACAGAATAGAAATTACCGGTAAATTAATTAAAAACAGTGCATCAAACGAAAATCTTTCAAAAATTAGCCCCTTCAGAATCCAATCTGCCCCCCCCCCCCCCCCCCCAAAAAAAAACAAAAGCCAACAACATATCAACATATGGTAATAACACAGTAGTCCATATCCATAGCAGTGAGATTATTTTTCCTGATCAGTCTGCAAACCAGGAAGTATCAGTTGCTCTCTGGATCAAGAATCACTGTAAAGGAAAAAAGTCCCAACACTGGGCTTTCATGTTGATGAAAATCAGACGTCAGGCCCAACTGCAAATCGACGCCCAGCAAATGTGCCTGAGTGCTGGTCTCTTCTGCAGAGACCAGGCTATGAGGTGGATGGAAGATGGCAAGGGATGTGGCTGGACTTCCAAATCATGCTTCGCCAAAGCTCAGGAGATTTCCTATAAGGCCAGTAAGTAGCCTTTAAGAATTTCTTTACAGGGTCTCTATAAAGGCTTTGGCTAGCCGGAAGATAATTATTCTACAGGAGGTTAGCAGTGGCAAATTACAAGTGTCCCTCAGCACAAGATTCCTGCAATAGACTAATCTGCAGACCTGAGCTCAGTGGGCATTAGAAAATTAAATGCCACTTGCTGGTGGAAGGCATTTAACTTGGGCGCTGGGCTCTCAGCTGTTGACTGCTACAGTACATGAATTCAGTGGCAACGCCCAATTCATCCACTGTAGCGCATATCTGTCAGCTAAATTAAACATCTTGTGAAGAAGGCAACTGAAGGGGAGTATGGGCTAGAGTTAGAGATTACATTGGGAGGGTCAGTGTTAAGGGATAGGCTAGGTGAACGATAAAAGGAACAATTATGGTAAAGGAGGTTATAGTTAGGAGGAGACACGGATTAGGGTTAGATACCAGGGAAAACTTAATGTTGAGGGAAGAAGGTTAGGGTTTCGCATTAGGGAGGGATTTATATTGGGGGTGGAGATAAGGATTAAAGTATTTTAAAAAGGTCATCACTCAGCGATAGCTGGTTGATGGGGACAAGTGCTGCAAAAACGAAGGACAGCCCAACACAAGGGGTTTTTGAATTTCATCTACCTAAAGGTATGGGCAATAAAGCCCATGTGAGCCAAGAACTCTTTGCTCATTATCGATGAACTCAATATGTAGAGTGAGTTTTCCTGCTATTACCTGCAGGTAGAACTAAGGAGGAAAAGCCACAGTCTGGCTCTGTGGGGGTGATTCACAAAGCTTTTCTGTTGCAAGGGCCCATATCTAGGGAGATAAGCGGCTGTTTACCGCTAATCATCAAAGCGCTGGTGCTTTTTAAAGCGCTAGCGCAATATGGCAGCGTGCTACATGCAGCATTTTTTAGAGTTTTTGCGATCGATTGCAATTTCAATCGAAAATTACAATCACACAAAAAAACGCAAATGTGTACAGTGATTTTTCTGCATTAATTGTGGAAAAATCACCAGCGCAAAACGCTGGCACTAAGCAAGGGTGAATGGGCCCTATGGCATTATCTCGCCTTATTAGCTCACAAATTATCCTCTCCTCATGTAAGCTAACTCATGATTTAATCTCTCCTAACTGACTTAAGGCCAGAAACCCACTAGAAGCTCTTTTCTGAGCGCTTTGCAATTCTAAAGCTCTTGCTAATGTAATGCTATGGGTGTGATTCCACTTGAGCGATGTGATTTTATAAAACTCTCCCATAGCATTGCATTAGCAAGAGCTTTTTCAAATCACTAGCGCTTAGAAATCGCTCCTAGTGGGTTTCTGGCCTCACTCATGGTTTATCTCGCCTTAGGGTAGATTCATCAAATGCCGTTAGTACTGCAGTGCACACCCAGTGGACAGTGTTACCATCACTTCCGCATGCAGCACTGCGAGTTACGCCAGTAGTGCGACTCTCGGTACTAGCGTAGCATGACTGTTGCTACAGTAACACGTGTTACTAATGAGTGTTATCCTTAGTAATGCTCATTACCATAGCAACAGTCATGCTACTGGTGTAACTTGCAGTGATGAATGCAGAAGAGATGGTGATAATGTTGTGTGCTATGTGTGCAATGCATTATTAACAGCATCTGATGAGTCTTATCCGTTTATCTCATGAATTATCTCCTCTTATTTATCTCATGCTTTAGCTCTCCTCAAAGCCGGTTTCCACTATCCAGTGTGCATTCTGCAGGACGCATGCTGGCACATGCAGTGATGCGAGCACGCATACAGATCGCTTACCCTGGCCATGCATGGCTAGGGATTTGATGCGTGCTGCAGAAATCTGCAGCACGCCATCCAAATTCGCAATGGTATGACACCTGGATGGCAAGTCATTGGCCACATAGGCAGCGTTTCCACGTGCGACTTGCGTGCAAAAAACGCTGCAGATTTGGATTGAATTCAGCCCTACTGGAAACGGGGCCTTACAGTTTTTTGAAAAACAAGTAAGCTTTGTGAATTAACCGCAACATAAGTAAAAGAAAACTTAAACCACATAAAGCAGAAGTTTGGCAGTAGGGAGGCTTCCCAAAATAATCCAGTGGTGGGTGATCAGCTGCCCTCAGTTCCTCTTCCTTTTGCTTCGTTTTCCCCACCGCTGTTTGCCACCCCCTCCTCCTTCCCTCCTATCCTCCCAAGAAGGCATCGGAGGCTCAATTTCATTGGGTCGTCCTCCTCGGTCTGGCACAGTGCCCGTCATTAAAACCTGAGAAAAAAAAACACAAAAAGCTGAGTAACAATGCTAGAATTAATATAACCAGAAATGAAGCTTACACAAATTGATTTCAACCTCAGCTGGTATTTTTCCTGCTTGGTAGAACGTTGTATTACATGCTGGCTTTGGACATGGGAGTCTGGTGGGGATATTGTCACTGGAGACCAAGTCCTGTGGTCATTACAAAACCAGTTGTTGCTTTTCCTGCATACATTTTCCCATAGTGAACAACTTGGAAAATCCATTTGCAAGATTGACGCCATTTAAAGAGGCCCATACACCTAACGATTTTCCCGCCGATATACAGCAGATTCGATCACTGTGATCGAATCTGCTGTGAAATCGTCGCGCAATCGCTGACAGAACGATCGATTTCCATCCGAAATCAATCGTTCCCGTCGATCCGTCCGTGCGGAACCTTTTTCTCGATCACCGGCGGGTCGGGAGTGCGTCGATAGCAGTGTTCGAATGCCCGACGACCGACGCAATACAGCGGAGATACATTACCTGTTCTGGCTGGCGCGACTCCCCCGGTCTCCGCTGTCTTCTTCTCCGCTCCGAGCTCCAGGGCTGCAGCTTCATTGTACTTCCTGTCCCGGCAGAAAGTTTAACCAGTAGAGCGCCCTCTACTGTTTAAACTTCCCCTGGACAGGAAGTTCAGTGAAGCAAGCCAGCCGAACCGGAGACCAGCGTGGAGAGGAAGACAGCGGAGACCGGGGCAGTCGCGCCGGCCAGATTAGGTAACGTATAGCTGGCGGGCAGGCGGCGTCGGCAGCTCCACAAATTGTGATCGATTTCATGCTGAAATCGATTCACAATCTGTTTGCAGTAAAGGCAGCCATACGATCCCTCTCTGATCAGATTCGATCAGAGAGGGATCTATCTGTTGGTCAAATCTGATGGCAAATTGACCAGTGTATGGCTACCTTTAGAGGGAGTGGAGACAAAGTCCACTGCTGGAAGAGCTTACAACAGGACTGCCTAGGAGACATGTTCATGGGGCACTCTAGAAATCTAAAATGACATCAAGTGGAACAGGCCTGGATTAGTAAGTCATACCTTTAAAGCAATGCCGAACTAAAAATAAAACTAAAAGTTGGACACTTGCCTCATTAGCGGAAAGCTTCTGGATACTCTGCTGCAGGGGTACCTGTTACTTAGATCGCGATTTACCGGTCAATTGCAAAGGACTACTGGGTAGATAGTAGTCGCACAAGCCTATGCCAAGCGAGAACGCTGAAGTTGAGTGCAGATCGAGCAGAGTGTGCTTCACTCACCTATTGACACTGCCAGGATCCTTCTTCAGCCCTGTCACACAGTCTCATATCTATTACGCCCTCTAGTGGCAGCTCTCATTATGTGTGCCACTGGAGGGATCATAGAGATGAGACAGGGCTGAAGAGAAATCCTGGCTGTGCTGAAAGGTGAGTGAAGCATTCTCCGCTGCTCTGCATATGGGGGGGGGGAAAGCTACCCAATGCTGGCAGTCTATGCTGGAGAGGGGGGCTGCTAAAACTTGGAGAACATCTAGCTATCTATGCTAGGGAGTGGGGTGCTAATACTGGGCACACAACCAGCTATCTATTCTGGGTTGGGGGGGGGCTACCCATAGTTTTATTGGGGGGGGGGGTTCACTGTAACTCTGTAAATTGTGAAGTAGCTTGCAAGTTGTGGGCACTCATGGACTAGAGCAGGGGTCGCCAAGCGTTTTGGGTCGAGGGCTGGGTCAACATACTTCGGACTGCTGGGGGGGCGGAGTATACATAAAATTATGTAGGAGTTTTTGCGGGCAAGACAGTGAAGCATACCCAGGTGACAACCTGCAGTCTAATTGGACAGCAGTGTCAATTGATGTAGAATTTGATTGGAAACCAGCGAATTACTGCTTTCTTGCTTCCATGTGGATGGGTGGGGCCAGCACTTCTATTCTATATGCGGACCACCAATATTTAAAGATGTAGCTGACTGCATCTATAAGTAATACATTTTGTGTGTGGGGGGCCAATCTAAAATCCTCAGGGGTCAAGGTCCTTAGTTTGAGGACCACTGGTCTAGAGGCTTCTTGAATCCTCTGGCAGCCCACCAATCCAGCACTGGGCCCCCCTCTATCTTCTACCCATGAAAGCAGCCACGGATGATTGCATCTGCACTAAGCATGCATCAATTCAGTTCATGCATGCCTGCTAGAAGGAAGAGCTTATGCACGAGTTTTCTCTCTGTGCTTCCCTCTGCTGTGCATGTGACCTTAGTTGCTCATGCCCAGTGCACTAGCCCATTTATGTGGCCACAAGAAACTTATTTCACTCACTGAGTCGAATAGATATAAAGCATACATGTCAAACTCCGGCCCGTAGGCCAAATCTGACCCTCAAAGCCATCAGATTTGGCCCCCAAGTGGTTCCCCACTTTGCATTATGTTTGGCCCACTCTAGACCACCAGGAGATAATAGGATAACAGAGGCGCCAACAGGATAAAAAACACTAAAAGAACTTAAAAACCCATCTTGGTAATAGAGGAGGTAGTGGTGGACTTTCCTCCTTCAAGCAGAACATACGACTGGATTTTCAGTCAAAACTATTTTATTGGATACTCCAAATAAAGTGCAACGCATTTCGCAGTGTACAAACCTGCTTCATCAGGCAATAACAGATAGGAGTAAATAGCATCTGCCAGTATCAGCAACACTGAGCGCCTCTGTGACCACCAGGAAGCTACATTGGAGGTAAAGTCCTAGAATATTAGGGAAGCCACATGTGGAGGTAGGGGGAAGCACTAAACACCAGGGAACTGTGTAGGGGAGGGATGGGAAATCAATAAACACTAGGGAACTGCAAAGGGGAGGGAGGACCAATAGACACCAGGATACTGTATACGGGAGGGAGGAGGGCCACTAAACACCAGAGAACTTATAGGGGAGGGAGGAGGGCCACTAGATACCAGGGAACGGTATAGGGGAGGGAGGGGGACCATTAGACACCAGGGAACTTTATAAGTAAGGGAAGTGGCTATGAGGTTGGCCCGCGACTTGACTCCAGTGTTTAACTTTCGGTCCACTTTGTATTTGAGTTTGACACTCCTGGTATAGAGGGACCCTTCGCTGGATGATCCAGAGTATTCAGAGGCTTCCCACTATTGGAGTAATTGGGTGTCACTAGGAGTGGTGTAACCCAGTGAAGGATGTCACCCCTCTTTTACCCCATGAACCTTCAACCTCACCAAACTAAACAGACTGAACAAAAACAAATAAAAAATGTTTGTAGTAACGTTACTTTATACTGACATTTATTAAGTACAATGTTATACTGGACCAATTTGCTATCGGGGAGAGAGGAGTTAGGGATCGTTATACTTTTATTTATTTTTTTGTCAGGGGTAAGGGTGGGGGGTTCTGGTCATGCTTGCTATGGGAAAGAGGGAGCAGTACCACACTGGACACACTTCCTATGGGAAGGGGAGATACAGGGCTGGTCCGCCCATAAGGCGGGGTGAGGCGGGTTCCTCACCACCCGGTTCTGTGGGTGGGTGAGGGGGCGCCGAACGCTGGAGGGGGTATTGGGCACATTTTCTCGCAAGTTTGTCTCAGGCGGCAAAAAGTCTAGAACCGGCCCTGAGGGGATAGAGATTATTATACTGGCTACACTTTGCTATATTGGTAGGGAGGGGTTCTGGCAATGCTAGCTGTGGGGGAGGTGGGAGGGTCCTGCCCTGGACACAAGGGGTGAATAGGGGGATGTTAAGGTGATCACTATGTGGCCCAGGTGGCCTCAAATCTGTTATCAGCTCAGCACAGAGCAGCCAAATGGGAGAAGAGAAGGGAGAAGTACCTGGTCTATATTTACATAGCCTTACTCCACTCTCCCTAAAAGCCTGCAGATTGGTGTCACCCCCTCTGCTGGCGACACCTGGTGTAATCCGCTCCTACCGCACCCACTTAGTGACGCCATTGTCTATTGTCTTTATTTTTCACTTCAGGATTGATTTTGTTATATACAGTATTTAGGCCTGCTTTATTGGTGATTTGCACTATTTGGGGGGCAATTTACAGGTGCAGCAAGTTTATGGTTAATACAAATTTAAGCAGATTTGTAAAAGCATCATGCTCAAACATTACCTTCTGGATGGAGCAGCGGGTTTTCTGGCACACAGTGGCGCTGCAGGTATGGAGGATGCGAGAATAATCTTCGCGGGCTGCCAGTAAATGGGGGATTGTGATGAGAGACTCGGTAACAAGAGACTTTCTGATAGGCCAGAATACGTCATTCATGGAAGCGCCTTGTACCTGCAGAACATAATTACCAGCCATAGAGCATGTATAATGGTGCAATACATTCCAGTCACAGATAGACTCAGAGAGACATTGGAGATGATACAGCAAACCTCGATTGGTGAAGACAGTGGTTTCGGCGCCCCATAGCAGCAATGATATGCTGCGTGGGACGCGTAAGAGTAATTCAGGGCTCCAGCGATTGCTGGTCCCTGTATTTCACCTCCCTCTGAGTTACGACGGCTCGGAGGGGTATAGTACTTAATGCCGCTGGGGAGTTTAGCGGCAGCAGGGTGAGCCATCATTCAGCTTCTGCCCATGAGCCCCACCATGTGCAGAGCCGCCCATACTTCCTCAATACATGTGCAGAGCCACCCATACTTCCTCAATACATGTGCAGATCTGCCCATACTTCCTCAATACATGTGCAGAGCCCCCCATACTTCCTCAATACATGTGCAGATCTGCCCATACTTCCTCAATACATGTGCAGATCTGCCCATACTTCCTCAATACATGTGCAGATCTGCCCATACTTCCTCAATACATGTGCAGATCTGCCCATACTTCCTCAATACATGTGCAGATCTGCCCATACTTCCTCAATACATGTGCAGATCTGCCCATACTTCCTCAATACATGTGCAGATCTGCCCATACTTCCTCAATACATGTACAGAGTCGCCCATACTTCCTCAATACATGTACAGAGTCGCCCATACTTCCTCAATACATGTGCAGAGTCGCCCATACTTCCTCAATACATGTGCAGAGTCGCCCATACTTCCTCAACTCATGTGCAGAGCCGCCCATACTTCCTCAATACATGTGCAGAGCCGCCCATACTTCCTCAATACATGTGCAGAACCGAACAAACTTCCTCAATACATGTACAGAGTCACCCATACTTCCTCAATACATGTGCAGATCTGCCCAAACTTTCTCAATATATGTGCTAGCCTCCCATACTTCCTCAATATATGTGCTAGCCTCCCATAAGTCCTCAATATATGTACTAGCCCCCCATAAGTCCTCAATACATGTGCTAGCCCCCTATACGTCCTCAATATATGTGCTACCCCCCATACTTCCTCAATATATGTGCTAGCCTCCCATAAGTCCTCAATACATGTGCTAGCCCCCTATACGTCCTCAATATATGTGCTAGCCCCCTATACGTCCTCAATATATGTGCTAGCCCCCCATACTTCCTCAATATATGTGCTAGCCCCCCGTAAGTCCTCAATACATGTGCTAGCCCCCTATACGTCCTCAATATATGTGCTAGCCCCCGTAAGTCCTCAATATATGTGCTAGCCCCCTATACGTCCTCAATATATGTGCTACCCCCCCATACTTCCTCAATATATGTGCTAGCCCCCCCATACTTCCTCAATATATGTGCTAGCCCCCCATACTTCCTCAATATATGTGCTACCCCCCCATACTTCCTCAATATATGTGCTAGCCCCCCATACGTCCTCAATATATGTGCTAGCCCCCGTAAGTCCTCAATATATGTGCTAGCCCCCCGTAAGTCCTCAATACATGTGCTACCCCCCCATACTTCCTCAATATATGTGCTAGCCCCCCATACTTCCTCAATATATGTGCTACCCCCCCATACTTCCTCAATATATGTGCTAGCCCCCCATACGTCCTCAATATATGTGCTAGCCCCCGTAAGTCCTCAATATATGTGCTAGCCCCCTATACGTCCTCAATATATGTGCTAGCCCCCCATACTTCCTCAATATATGCACTAGCCCCCCATACGTCCTCAATACATGTGCTAGCCCCCTATACGTCCTCAATATATGTGCTAGCCCCCTATACGTCCTCAATATATGTGCTAGCCCCCCATACTTCCTCAATATATGTGCTAGCCCCCCGTAAGTCCTCAATACATGTGCTAGCCCCCTATACGTCCTCAATATATGTGCTAGCCCCCGTAAGTCCTCAATATATGTGCTAGCCCCCTATACGTCCTCAATATATGTGCTACCCCCCCATACTTCCTCAATATATGTGCTAGCCCCCCGTAAGTCCTCAATACATGTGCTAGCCCCCTATACGTCCTCAATATATGTGCTAGCCCCCGTAAGTCCTCAATATATGTGCTAGCCCCCTATACGTCCTCAATATATGTGCTAGCCCCCTATACGTCCTCAATATATGTGCTAGCCCCCCATACTTCCTCAATATATGCACTAGCCCCCCATACGTCCTCAATATATGTGCTAGCCCTGCATAAGTCCTCAATATTTGTGCTAGCCCCCCATAGCCCATACTTCCTCAATATATGTGCAGATCTGTCCATACTTCAATATATGTGCTAGCCCCCCATACTTCCTCAATACATGCAAAGAGCCGCCCATACTTCCTCAATATATGTGCAGAGCCAGAGACTACTTTACTTATTTACACTGATAGTGTTGGTAATTGCATTTATAAACATTGTGATATATTTGAACATTTGTTTAATCCGTGAAGTCTATGCATTGATGCCCCCTCCTTCATCCCTCCACTTTTCCCACTTCTGAGCTTACCTCAGAGAGATTTACGCAACAGGGACAGGTGGGGATACAAACCCCGCTATTGGAAGAGAAAAGAGGAGGAATGGTAATTGAATTAGCTACATCTGACAAAATGAAAATTATTAATCTAACTGATTATGTACTGAATGAAACAGAAATGAGTGTTTTATCCAAGGGCCTTTCGTTTGTTCCCTCTCCACAATTTGACCTCTTTGAAACTGTCAAGGATATTAACCTGTTTGCCAGGAAATTGGCTATTAAGAAATTTATGAGTACCCCCAATGCACGGAGTAGATCTGAATTTAGGAGGGATGAGGAAGCTTTGGCCAATCTTAACGATCTCCTTGAGGAGAGTGCCTCGGGAGAAATTCAGAAGTGTACACCAGTCAGCAATCTACAGGGAAAGAGTAAGTTTTGTCCATCTATTAGCCAATACCCCTCCATACAGACATTTGTGGATGTGGTTACTAAAGAATTGGAGGAGTTAGCAAGAAGGGGAAAGAAAAGTGGGGATGTGAACAATTTGACATGGAATGAGAGGAAAGCCCTGGAGGATCTATCATGCAACAATGACCTCATAATCAAAAAATCTGACAAAGGAGGGAATATTGTTGTAATGTCAAGAGCAGGTTATGTAAACGTGTGAAAGACTCCTTAATGATGACAGACAATATCGGAAACTAAGGTGCAATCCGACACCTATCTTCCAAAAGGAGTTCGAGGCCTTATTAAAAACAGCAAGGGACAAACAGATCTTGGATAAGGGTGACTTTGAGTGTATTAACACGAAGCATCCCACTGTCCCTGTGTTTTATGCACTCCCCAAGGTCCATAAAAGCATTTCTTCTCCCCCAGGTAGACCGATTGTGGCAGGTAATAACAGCCTCACAGAAAATGCGAGCAGATATGTAGACTTTTTCCTCAGGCCATTCGTTGAAAGCCTCCCTTCATACTTAAGGGATACCATGGATCTACTTAATAAATTAAATGACATTAAAGTCACTGGTAATACCTGGCTAGCAACTCTGGACGTTGAATCCCTGTACAACAATATACAACATCATTTAGGGATCAAGGCAGTGGATTATTTTTTGAGGTCACGTAGTATTCATGTGAGGGAGCATTCGTTGTTTATTTTGGACCTCCTGAGGTACATACTTACTCACAACTATTTTCTCTTCCAAAATCAATATTTCCTACAGGAACGCGGTTGTGCCATGGGGACGGCCTGTGCCCCCGCATATGCCAACCTCTTCCTTGGTTGGTGGGAGGATGTGATAGTATTTGGTGAGGAGCTGGCAGTATATGCATCATACATCTTGTTCTGGGGCCGTTTCATAGATGACGTGTTCATCTTGTGGGACGGCCCCAGAGATATGTTTCTTGAGTTTGTGGGTGAACTTAATAATAACAATATAGGTATGTTTTTCACCCACGAGATAAGTTCCACCTCGATTGACTTTTTGGATGTTCATATTGTTAAGAATGCCCTCAATGGCCTTGATACGAGTATCTTTCGTAAGCCCACAGCGACAAATTCATTACTGTCATGGGAGAGTCATCACCCAGACCCCCTGAAACGGGGAATACCGAAGGGGCAGTTCCTCAGAGCGCGGAGGAATTGCTCGGATTTGATGGAATTTGATAGAGAATGTGTAAATCTACATAAAAGATTTAGAGATAGGGGCTACCCCCAGAGGGTTCTGGAAGAGGCTGAATATAAAGCAAGATCAGTCGAAAGGACTGAACTTTTATGTCCAAAGGAGAAATCAGATCCCAACTCAAGTATGACAAGGATCATCAGTACCTATACCAAACAATCACCAATTATCAAGAAAATAATTGGCACCCACTGGCCTATTCTTCAATTGGATCGTGACCTCAGTAAATGGATTCCCCCTCAACCACAAATTACTTATAGGAGAGGAAGAAATCTTGGTGATTCGTTAGTACATTCCTTCCTACCAGCAAAAACTATGGATCCGACAATAAAGTTCAAGAAAAAGACTTGGTTGGATCAGAGTGTGAATGGCATGCACAGATGTGGCAGATGTAAGGCCTGTCCTCATGTTTTGAAGTGTAAGGACTTCACGGCCCCCAAAAATGGTCGAAAATTTGATCTCTTTGATTTTTTCAATTGTGACACAGAGGGGGTCATATACGCCATACAATGTTCATGCCCTCTCATGTATATCGGAGAAACTACAAGAGCAGTAAAAACAAGAATTTTGGAACATCTGGGGGACATTAAACATAAGAGGAACACGTCAGTTGCACGTCATTTTAATGAGCAACATGGGGGCGATCCTGACTCCTTTAAATATTGGGTGATTCAAGATTGGTTTCTGGGACCCCGGGGGGGTAACCTTGACCAAAAGTTGAGACAACTAGAATCAAGGTGGATATACAGAATGGGGACCCTCAGTCCGGATGGTTTAAATGAGGGCTTCACTTTCTCACCATTTCTGTAAGTGACCTATATGTCTGATTTTATCCAGATTCTGTATTTACCATATACTTACCCTTGGTACTCTCGTTGTCACACCTGGGCACAAAGCCCCTCCCCCCTCTCCTCCTCCCCTGGCTGAGCCTCATTTGGGATGTCCTTATCTAGTGTGGTTATATATCTAGAGTACTTGTTAAGATGTTACACTCGTTCTAGGCGCGGATTACTAGTACTCCCTTCCCTAGGGCGCTTGACATCCCCCCTCCTTCCACTCCCCCCCCCCCCCTTCCCATCCTGTACCTGTTTCTTTCTCATATATGGTATTCCTTATTAGAGGGATATGCATCTGATATATATAATGTAGCACGTTCTATGGGGCAGGGTCTGCATACAGTAGTTCTGCACCCGGCCGCATATGTAAACTTTTCGCCGCTCAGACAAATGACATGGCCATCTTCAGCTCACATAGGGGCGTTTTCGTCCCTAGCGCTGTGACTGGATCAACTTTTGTGTATATGTTGCCATCGCAACCAGCGCACGTCAGCACCATCTACTAACTCTGGGCCAATACATGGAGGTGAGGGAGTGGCTATGACGTATGCGCTCCACCGCACGCAGTGCGGAAGAGCAGTGATGCCTGTCTCCGCCTGAGCGTACTGCTGATTGGCTGGGGTACTCTGAGCGGGACTACGCTGATTGACCTATCAGCATGCGATATTTACGGACCCCGCACTCCACTCGATCTGTGGACTTAGGTATGGGGAGAGTTAGATTAACGGTCCGCCGACACCTTCATATTATCTGGGTGAGCCCACAGATATATTTACAGTATCCATGCTGTAGGATAAGGGGGATATCTTTTATTCATTGTAGGGTATACCCTCACAATACCATTGGTGGCCCTAGTGATTGACATTGCTGGGCACCAATGGGGTCTGGTTTTATGGTGGGAGTGTCTGGGGATGACCAGCGTGGGGAATGGCAAGGAGCTCCACCCCAATAGGGAAGTATAAAAGGAGAAGCATTCTGCCAGTTCGTTTGGCTGCTACTATGTTACTAGCCGATAGGCTATATCTGTAACTTGTTTTTAAAAAATGTTATCTTTGCACCTTATCACTAATAGCACTTTTTAAGCACTTTCCCTTGAAAAAGCTTCGGTTAGAAGTGAAACATGTCGGGTTGTTTGGTGGGGGTTGTGTAATGTAACTATTATCTATATTGCGATAGGACCAGAGCTGGCAACATAGCCATCTCCTTATTTTCTCTCTGACAGAGTTGGTCCAGCAATATTTGCAAGTTAGAAAGATATTTCTTAGCCAGCAAGCTTTTATAAGTAAACAATAAACGTTAAGTTTTATTTATGTGATTCAGTATAGAGGGATATTTTTGTGTAACTTACCTCAGATGAACAGCTGGAAATGGGTAAAAAGTGTTTTTGACCTCTTGGTGGGCAATTAGGTGCCCTTAGATGCTGATACATGAGTTGTGAACTCCTCAGAGCTGGTTTATCAGCAGCTAACACATCTAATTGACCTGAAGAAGTTAGCGTCTTGCGAAATGTGTCAGATGTGATTTAATAAACCACTTCCTACTTTCTGACAGCTATTCTTCTGAGGTAAGCTTACCACTTTCCATGTTAAACTGTTCAATGTAGAAAGGAAGACTACTGAAAAGGTGGGCCTAAGGCTTTTCATTGAGCCAGCCCTGAATTCAGAAAACCGAAACCTGACAGGTGTAGCTTCATCTGAAGAACGTTTACCTTGGCTCTCTCAGACCAGTGAAAGGACTGCACAGTGACGTCAAATCTGGTGACCAGCATCCTCATTCTACATTCATACTCCTTGAGCATAGACTGGTGTAACTCCTGCAGTGTTTTCTGAGGAAAGAGAGGAAATATAAGTTACATCAACCCATTTATCAGGAATAGAATGAGCATCAACTACTGCTATGGTGCTGTGTACAGGAAAACCCCCGTACACAGCCAATATACTCCCTGTATGGCTCAGCCATACCCTTTGAACAGCACCTACTAGGAGGACTTACCTTGCACTGGATGGATTGACATAACAGATGAATACCCCATGTATACTTGACTGGAAGACATCTGTTTAGTCTGAGCCTTCCAGTCTCTGGAAATATTGAATCATGAAAGAGGGAGGCAGACAGAGAATAAGGCAAGCCACACCCAACTTCCCTGCACCACAAAACAGGTTTTGCGGTGCAGAGAGGCAAGGTGCATCACTGAGGAAATGTTGGCTGACCCGAAAAAAACACCTGGTCTCCCAGAATGCACTGGGAGAAGTGTGCATAGCTGAACATCCTAGGCTTGACATTACTGGGAGGGCTGGGTTACATACCAATATACAGCAATACATGGATCTAGAAAGTGTTTTAGATGCCAAAACCAGGATAATTAAAAAGTGGGTATTTTGAATAATTGACTGCCTATATGTCCCTACAGTGCCTCTTTAACGTTTAGCAAAGTAAGAGTAATAGTGCCCATACACTATACAATAAAAATATTCGATTTTCCCGTTTATTCGATCTAAATGATCTAATCGAATGAAAGTTAAAAATATTTTCCGATCAAGAAATTCGAACGATTATCCCGTTTTTTTCAGAAAAATCTGATCGGACATGCTGGAAAAATCTTTATATTCGATCTAACGGAATAATCGAACTAAATTATCTAATCGAAAAGAAAATGAAAAATTGTACCATATATGGGCACCTTAAAGCACTAGAAGTGAGAAATGATTGACAAGAAATGCAATGCTGTCATGCTTACCCATTGCTCTGGCTGGAGATGAGTTTTCATCAAAGGAGGAGACAGCGAAGAAGATGAAGACAGCTCTGTTATCTAAAGGAGAACAGGAATATAATGTTCAATCAGAAGAGGATTTCTGAAATCCAGTGATATACGGAGAAGCGTGTAGTGGCTGTGGGGACCACATGTAACCCATTATTGTACCAGTGCCCATTTAGAAAAAAATAAAATGGAGATTACCACCTGACTGGCTACTGTAATAATCACCTCCTACCCGCCTGTTAGGTACAGCGGTGTTTGTGATTTTAATCTTTATTTTTGCAGCTTCTAGTGTGTAGGTCAGTGATAGGAAGGGGCATGAGAGGGCTACAAGCACACGGTGCCCCCTGCTGGACACAATCTACAAATATGTACAACCGAGCTCTCTCTCTCCTGTCTATGGCCAATTCATTGCAGCTCCTGCTAGATTTGGTATAACAGACACAGGTGTAAGTACTTGCACCTTTTATTGGCTGACGGGCTTTCACCCCCCCTAGTGATCAGGCCTTTTTTTGTCAATTTAGTGCTCTGCAGCTTTAAAAGCTTGCTGAGGAGCCATACAACTGAACACACAAGTGAATCCCCCCCCCCTTTCTGCCCACCAACAGAGCTTTCTGTTGATGGGTTCTGATCGCTCCTACAATTTTACTTATTTTTTAATTTGTGTGTATATTCTTTTTTTTTAATACATTCCCCTATTATTTTTGTATTTATTCCCCCCTACAGCCAATCCCAGTGATCAGCTCTCATAGGCAGCAGTGATCAGCTCTGATAGGCATCAGCCTACGAGAGGCGATCGCTCTCCGAGCCTCCCCAGGGGACAGCCAAGTGTCACGGCTGTCCCCAGTACAGCGCTGCCGTAGATCACAGCGCTGTACAATGTAAACAGACAGCGGTTTCGCCGTTTAACAGTTCGATAGCGGATCGCCACTGGTAGACAGATAACGAAGCAGAGCTTTGTCACTTAATCGGGGATGCGCGCGCACCTTTCGACATTAGGCAGTCCTGGGGCTACCACCTTCCCGACTCCTATCCGCGTTAGGGAGTTAAACGGCACAGTGCTGTCTGGGTGTGAGCATTTGCTTCTCGTGGCATCAATTTAAGCAACACCATCCTTGTTTTTTTGCATTGGCCAATCTATTTCCAGTGCTCACTTTTACAGCAGCTGAAAAGCATCTCAAGCGCCCTACAAAAGAATAGTTACCATAGATACCTATAAAGAAGGAAAGCTCTGGACCCCATACAGCCTTCCTGGTACTCTCTCCATGTCCTCTTTACCCCCCTATCCTACGTATACAATGACTTCAGGAGTCCTCAGACAGCTAAGGGCCTGTTTCCAATAGGTGCAAATGTGTGTTATTGTTTTTTTAGCAGAACACAAATTCGCACACCAATGAATTCCTATGTGCCTGTGTCAATTAGATATGACATTCTCATTGAAAAAAAAAAAAAAAAAAAAGCAGACAGCAATGTTTTTTCAGATGCCACATGCTGTTTTCGCACTTGTGTTTTTGCATGTGCGATTAATAATGACAATAGAACTTCCTGCTTGTATCATTTTTTTTTACAAATGCGCATGCGAATTCGAATTAGCATATTACATTATCACACGATTCACATGCGATTTGCATGCTTCTCATGGAAACGTACCCTTACACTTGCATCCCCAAGTGTTTCCAGAAAACGTGCACATTCGTACTCACACCTGAGCCGTGCAGACCTGCTTGTCGGGGAGGCAATTACTTCCAAAAGCAGCCTAAGAAGGGCCAAAGACGTATTCAACCTGGAGGTAGAATAATTTTGCCGGGGAGACAGTGGGGAATGTGGACACGGATAGGACACCAAGAGAGGACTGGTAAGGCCCCATGGGATACAGAGCCTTCCCTCTCCAGAGCAGAGTATCTGTGATGATTTGCTCAACTGCCTGTGCAGGCAGCCAGCCTTTTGACCATTGTGTAGGTTTGCATGCTGCAGGACTCTGGAAAGAAGAGCTTCTGTCAGTTTTTCAGCTTGTGCTTGCAGAGGAATTTGCATACGTTGTCATGCAAATTGCCTGGCCACATTCATTGGAGGCGTGTACTATAAGTACTATGTCTTTCCCACAATGCTTTGCTGTTCATAAGGATTTCGTCCTATGTAACACTCCTGGTGGGGTGTCAGCTTTGCTCTCTGTTTGAACATCAGCTTAGAGTAATTCCTGAATCTGCGCTAGGCAGATTTCCCTAGTGCAGTTAAGATTGTATTATCTGTATTGCCTGTTCTGTCTTTTCTTGCCTGTTGCCATTGTCCTGTCCCTATGGTGGTTGACAGGAAATGGTTCTGATCTCTGTTCTTGGAGTATAGCTGGTGCAGCGGTTGCTACCAGCTATCTCTTCGGTTCTGTCTCCTGGGATCGCACTAGCTACTTTTTGCTAGCGCTGGGGATCCTTCTGTTCTGTCTCCTGGGATCGCGCTAGCTACTTTTCGCTAGCGCTGGGGATCCTTCTGTTCTGCTACTCTGTACCTGGATCGCGCTAGCCACTTTTCGCTAGTGCTGTGGATCCTATCTCTCGCTTGTCCCTGTTTTCGTGTGTCTGTCTTATCTGCTACGACCGCTTGCTGGAGGCTCGGTGAGGTAACCGTTAAGCAAGCGTTCGCGTCCTCTGTTTCATGTTTGTCTGTCGATGGTTAGTTAGGCGTGCTTGTCTCTATTGTGCTTATCACGTGGAGACCGCGCATAACCGCGTGCACTGTTGCGAATGAGTGCGGTGTTTGCGGTTAGCTAGCGTTTGTTTTTTCCGCATCTTCTCATTGTATTATTTACTGTGCCTTTGCTACCCTCGTATTCTATTCTGATCTGCCTTGTGTCACGTCTGGCGATCGCACCTGTCGCGATCGCGTTCCTATTTCATATCTGCTGTTGTGTGTGCGCGGTCGCGGGGTGGCGACTGGATTGGCGCACACACATACAACCTGTCCCTTTGCTCAATCTTATTCGCAATCGCCTCTCTTGCGATTGCGTTCTGCGCTTCGTACAATTCCTGTCTGGCACTTGTGGAGGTACAGAGGATTGGTTCCTCTGCACTCCCCAGCGCCATCTGCCGACAGGAATTTCCCTCTACAGGTGCGTAGCACCTTTTGCTGGGTGCCTGCAAATATACGCTTGTGGAGGATTTCCGCCGTGTCAGCGCACGCGTTGTGCGCTGATCACGGAGAAAGTTCCACAGTCGTTACAGTATCTAAGTCTTTTTATATGGCGGAAAACACAGAATGGACCACACTTGTCCACTTAAGGATATCTTTATTCAGGACATATCCAGCTTCACACAGACTAACATGTTTCAGACGAAAGGTCCCTAGTCATAGCGCATTTTTTTTATAGGTCAAGTCAGGATTGCCTTAAAGCAAACGTGTCTGGCTCATTACATGGTCTTGAAAGCTCCTGATATGTACTTCCAGAACAGGTTCAAACTGTCCTGTTCCTAGAAAATATGAATGGTCTCTGTTAAACCGTATGGGAAGTAACAATACTTCCCCTTCTTCATAATTTCTTGGTAGGCTTATAAAAATACTTCGATGATAATCATCTCTGCATCTCCACGCCGTTAAATGATGACAGGAAAAATAAATGGTAAACATCAACAAGCCCCTGACAAAGTTATTATATTTAAAGCTATTTTCTCATTACCTTGTCCTCCACCTCCTTTAGGATTTGGGCCACTGGTACTTCCAGGGAAATCTCAGGTAAATCCAGAGCTTTTCTGATGAGCTGCAGCTCCCGCACGACCTCATCCTCATCCTGCTCCATTCCGGGGTCAGAAGCAGGAACATTGTGGCGATTCAGGAGTCTGCCCGCCTCCAGCTCAGTACTTAGGAACACTATATAGGAATAATGGGTAAAAAAATGAGTTCACTGTTCAGAAAACTAAAAATACCTATAGACGAGACACTCTAAAATGACCAATATTGAGGGCCCATTTCCACTATCGCGAATTCGCATGTGTTTTTCACATGCAAATTCGCATAGCAATACAAGTGAATGGGACTGTTTCCACTTGTCAGGATTCCTTTGCGTTTTTCTGTGCAGAAAAAATTCGCATGGCAGAGCCTTAAGAATTCGCATACCGCATACCACTATGCGAATCGCAGACAATGTATTTAATAGGAAATTCGCATGGGGTTTGGATATGCGAATTTTTAAGCGAATTCTCATAGAAGCAATGGGAAAATCACACCAGCATTGCCATGGTTAAATTGGCATACGTCGTCATCCATGAGAATACGCATGAAAATTCGCATAGACCCGCCTGCGAAATTCGCATCCGCATGCGAATTTGTCCCGCGATGATTCCCACTGCACAAGTGGAAATGCAGCCTCAGGGTCAGATTTATGGAAAGGCCACAATGGCCCGGACCTTGGGCGGCTGTAGTCAAAGGGATGGCTGGACATGGAACAGGGGTGGCTGCATATGAAGGAGGAGGCTGCTTCTGTAAATGGAATGGGGGTCTGCACGTGGAGTGGAGGTGGGCTGATGCACATGGAAGGGGAGGAACAAGAAAGTTGCCCTAGGGGTGCTAAAAGTATAAATCCGTCCTTGCTGATATTGGCTATTTTAGCTGTCCAATGCTCAGCCAACCAGAACAGTTCATTTTCCGAGGAGCATTACATAACCATGGCTCTGTCAGCTAGGGCAAGGCCAACCATTGCTCAATGTGAGCAGCAAGCAGTCTGCAAATGCAAATCTGGCAGTAGATGCTTGTTGGCCTACAATCTACTGATTAAAAGTTCCAATTTAGTAGATACCTTTAACTTACTGCAATATTCTACTATGCTTAGTGGATAGTCTACATGGGTTTAAATTTCCATCCTGAAAAGAATAGATCTATCTTAAAGAAAACCTGAACTGAAAATTAAGAGTCAAAATAAACATAAACACATCATACTTACCTCCTGTGTAGTCTACTCATCAATCTATTTCTTCTCTCCTGCATCCTGTTTGTCCACTGTGATCAATGGAATTCTCTGTCTTCCATTTTGAAAATGGCCATTACCCCATAACAGCTTCCTGGTCAGCACACTGTTAAACTGTAATATCGCCCACTTGAGCCATAGGGAAACATAGACATTATCTTGCACATTCAGTTGTAACTGACAGCTGCTGATATATAACTGACAGCAACTGGTATATTTCAGACAAAATATTGTCAGAACTGGAAGGGATCACTGTAAGAAGAAAATGGTGAGCCTCTGAGAGGAACTGACGGTGAGGCAAGTATGTAATATTCATTTGCAGCTACATCATGTGTTTATTATAAATTTTAAGCAGTTCAGGTTCCCTTTAAGGCAGGCTAATTCCATAGATTTGATAAATAAATAAAAATAAAAAAACCAATGAAATACTAAAAGGTGCCCATCAGTGCCAATCTTGATTGTACAATCTTACCAAATCTTTATAGCAGAAGGGTAAATGGATATATACTTTGAATGGATACTTTGGGTAGTCTCATATTACACAGAACTGAAGGATTGTACAGTCAAGAGTGTATCATCTTTGTGAACTTTTAATGGAATGTTCGATAGATATATTGAGTGAACATTGATCAGGAATGCCTTGTTTGCCTGTTCATTCTTCGCTATGTCCTGATAGGAGCATGGAGAGCTACAGGCGGGAGCAGAGCTTGACTGACAGATGCATAGCTTTGTACTGCATCGATGAGTAACAACAAGTGGTGACAATTCTATCAACCTTAGAGCAGGTTTTTATTGTTTGTTTTTTTACTTTATTGCTGCCCTGGTGCTGCCCCCTCGTACCATGTGACCAAACTCTTATCACCTCTCTTCCTATTCCCACATGACCACCATTCCTGTCAGTTTCACTGTAGGTTAGATCACACATATTTCTAATTATGAAACATATAGAAAAGAGTGATATAAAAAATACTTACCTAAAACAGAGAAAACTCTCTAGAAAAGATGATTTCCAAGTGAAAAATAATATTAGAGCCCATTATAAACAAGGTTGATCCTCACCAATAAGCTGCAGGCAGTTTCGGGGGCTGTGCAGCCTGGAGGTGACATTTCCGCTGGTCAGGCACACATAGGGACAGTGGAGCTCGTTCATCAAACCGCTTATTTCCAGCTGAAATGTCTCAGCATCATCGGGGCCTGGGAAGGAGATGAACTGTATTATAGAAAGAAGAACACAAGAGCGTCCTGTGAATTATCCATCCTGTCCTGGGCCAGGAATTCCATTCAATCCATATGCTGCATTCCTGTACCTAAACCAATAACTCTGGACAAATACTTCAAGTCTAAATCCAGGCAAGGGAGTATGAAGGGAGGTGCACAATATCAAGTTAGTTGAGGAGAGAGTGGAGTTGAAATAAAATCCCTAGAGGCCAGAAACCCACTTTTTCTGAGCAAAACTTTTGCTAATGTAATGCTATCGGTGCGATCCCACTTGAACGATGTGATGTTATAAAAATCTCCCATAGCATTGCATCAGCAAGAGCGTTTTCAAATCATCAGCACTTTTAAAAGGCTGCTAGTGGGTTTCTGGCCAGAAAAGGGATTCAAGATGTCTCATGCCTCTCTAGGTTCTCTTTATCAAACTGCTCAGCACCTACTTCCTGTAACTACAAGTCCTGCCTCCTCATGCAGACTTTTTTTCGTTGCTGCAATGCAGAGATGTTTGGAAATTTAGTTGGGCATCCACTGTTCTGCCTATTTTCACCCTTGGCTGACCATTCCACTAGCTGCATCCAGAGAGGATAGGAAGCAAGATGTACTACAATGGAAAACACATTTGACCCATGCTGTTATATTCACTTATCAACTTGGTTGCCAGCAGACTCTGACTGGGTTTCGTTGGTTCTCACACTGCCCTTTATGTGAACTCTAGGACTCTAATAGATGGACCTCACCTTCAGTAGGGCTGACACTTTCCACCAGAGAGGACACAGATTTCAGCTGTGACACCAGCCATACACACAGCGATGTAAAGTGCTGACACGCAGCTCCCATCTCACAGGAACGCAGCAGAGCATCTTCATCAGTCAGCGGACCAGTGCATCTAGAGGAATAGAATGCTTACTAAAGCTGGCCACTAACTGTCCAATTTCTAGCGAAAAATTGTTTGAGCGTTCAGAAATTCTGATTGGATTGGTTGTAAATAATCTCCATTGATGGACACAATCGATTATGAACGAGTGAAAAAAATGTCGCCCGAATGAATTTTCGTCGAACGAAAATTTGGATATTCTTGGTGGTCGTGATAGATAGGAAGCAATGATTGGTTAGTTGATGGTGTAGTGAACGATTTTTCGTCCGATCAGAATTTCTGATCGCTCAAACGATTTTTCGCTAGAAATTGGACCGTTAGTGGCCAGATTAACAGTGCAACTCCAAACTGGCAACAATGTATTACTTGTCCCCTCCCCCCAACAGTATTGCATCAACAAGACATGAGGGGGCATGTCACACTATAAAACTGCTAAGAGCAAAATACCACCTATGTCCACTCATATTCAACTGTACCACACTCAGGGGTGTAACTAGAGGGGAGCAGCCCCTGCAACTGCAGGGGGGCACAAAGCTGTGAGGGGACCCCAATTACTAACCTCCCCTTCCCCCAATAAAGGGATCCTTCCTCAGATGAAGTGTTTTTGTGGCTACACTTCTTATGCATGTGAAGATAACAATGTCCTCACTTGTGCACTTCATTTTCTCCTAGATGGGCCCCAGGCTGGGGGAAGGGAAGGGGTAACCGAGGGGAGGCAAGGGAATGGGTGTGAACATCGGGGAGGGGGCATGATCTGTAGTTACGCCACTGACCACACTCCATCTAATAATGTCTAAAAATTATACCAAACCGGCCTAGTTTCGTAAAAAAACGTATTGGGCATGCATTTCCTGATGTTGGGATCCCAGTAGAGAGATGACTTTACTTCCTGCTGCTCAATACACTCCTGTGGCGTAGATTCCCTCACTTTTTATTCGGTGCCACCATCAAACCATCTCGAACACAGAGAGCAGTAAACGCTGGTTAACAAGGATGCTTGGGGAGGTTAAAGGGAACCTTAAACCCCCCCCCCCCCCCCAAAGCCAGCCATCCTGCGCCCTCACAGTCACTCAGGGCTCCTCCAGTACTCCCCACAGGTAGTTTCGTTTTTGCCAACTCGGCGGGCCACCACGCGCACCTTTGCATGTGTTTCCGCTGGTGCAGAATGCTATTGCGGACATTAACGCGTATCGTTTTACGTGTTGCACCTGCAACGTGTAAAAATATACTTGTTAACGTCCAGAGGAGCCCTGAGTGACTGCGAGGGCACAGGATGGCTGTAGGCGGCTGGTAGATGCCCCAGGTGAGTGAAACTTTTTTTGGGAGGGGGGGGGGGGTTAAAGTTCCCTTTAAACACATCGTTTCCATCAGGCGATGAAAGCAATGCTTAAAAGGATCAACCACGGCTTCCATTTATATGAATGGAGGTGGTTTAAATACAAGGTTGGTACTGTCGTTTTCCATCATTTTAGTAAACGCGGTTGTACATCCCACTGTCTAATCCTAAACGCTACCTGCTGCCTCCAGTAATAGCTACATTTGGTGGTTCCATTCGGGAATCAAAATGTGACGACTGAACAACAGGATCTGCCGATGAAGGTAGTCAAATGCTTTTCTGCTCGGTAACAGAAAAGCATTTGGCATCAGCAAAACGAGCTAAAGCCTCTGCTGCAGCCCCAACGCCCATGTGAGCCAGACCGAAAGTCTAAACATGGCTTCTGCCTCTTTCCCCTTTTATGAAGATTTACAACCTTATTAAAAGGTAATGTAAACATTTTTTTTTTTTAAATGTACATTTTTGTTTGAATGTTATCGCTGAAAGGTTCAAGTTATGCAGTAAGTACACTGTACACAGGTGTACAGAAAGCTCTCAAGTTCTTATTTGTATGATTAGAATAATCATTATCCATTTAACAGAAACTTTGGCCATGAATTTCTGTTAGGCTATGTTCACACCATAAGGAAAAAATGGGCCATTTTGCCAGATCACAAAAAACAGCAGTTGACCGATCTTAAAGGGCAACTGAAGTGAGAAGACTATGGAGGCTGCCATGTTCATTTCATTTTAAACAATACCAGTTGCCTGGCAGCCCTGCTTATCTGTTTGGCTGCAGAAATGTCTAAATAACACCAGAAACAAGCATGCAGCTAATCTGTCAGATCTGACTATGGCAGAAACACCTGATCTGCTGCATGCTTGTTCAGGGTCTTTGGCTGAAAGTATTAGAAGCAGAGGGTCAGCAGGGCTGCCAGGCAACTGGTATTGCTTAAAAGGAAATAAACATGGCAGCCTCCATATGCCTCTCTTTTTAGTTGTCCTTTAAAGAGAAACTCCAACCAAGAATTGAAATTTATCCCAATCATTAGCTGATACCCCCTTTTACATGAGAAATCTATTCCTTTTCACAGACAGACCATCAGGGGGCGCTGTATGGCTGATATTGTGGTGAAACCCCTCCCACAAAGAAATTATGAATATGTACTCTTGGCAGTTTCCTGTCTGTGAACCTTGTTGCATTGTGGGAAAGACTCCTATTAGACCTACCGGTAATGGAGTTTCTGATTGTCATCCGGGACAACCTGAGATCCGGCCCCGCCCAGGATCTGTGGAAACACAAATCCAAGAAGATTAAAAGCCCCCGCCCTCCCTCCATCCTCAGTGCGTCTGAAAGTATATAAGACTAGAAACACCCAGATGAAGGAAAACATTAAACACCAAAAGGTGAATGTACTAGATCCCAGTGATCTTAACTGAAAAAAGAAAGGTGCGCAGTCGGGATAGGGAAAGGGTTATAATGTTTGTCCCGGATGACAATCAGAAACTCCATTACCGGTAGGTCTAATAGGAGTCTTTCTCTAATTGTCATCCGGGACAACCTGAGAGATAAACAAGAAAGTCTTTATAATCAGAAAAGACTAACCTAGGGAGGGACCACTGCCTGGAGCACCTTTCTGCCAAACGATTGATCTTGCTGAGACAGTACATCCACTCTGTAGTGCTTGATAAAAGTTGATGCACTCGCCCATGTTGCCGCTTGACAAATTTGTTGAATGGTGGCTCCTGCTCTTTCCGCCCAGGATGTTGACAGAGAACGGGTTGAATGAGCCTTAATATTAGGTGGTAAGGGACAGTTACTACCTTCATATGATATAGATATGGTTTGCCTAATCCATCTAGCAATGGTTTGTCTGGATGCCTGCTGCCCCTTATTTTTACCCGAAAATAAGACAAATAGGCTACTTGACCTCCTAAATTCTCTTGATTTCGAAAGATATACTAGCAGAGATCTCTTTACGTCCAAACAGTGGAACTCTTCCTCCCTACGTCCAGAAGGGTTAACACAAAAAGAAGGAAGAATAATCTCCTGAGACCTATGAAACTCAGAGACTACCTTAGGAAGATAGTTTGGATCTATTCTGAGCCTGACACTATCAGGGCAAATAATTAGAAAAGGATCTTTGATAGATAATGCCTGTAAATCACTTATACGTCTAGCTGATGTAATTGCGATAAGAAATGCCAATTTCAAGGTAAGAAATTTCACCTCAATCTCCTCAATGGGTTCGAAGGGCGCCTTTGTTAGACTCTTGAGAACCAAGGACAAATCCCACTGCGGAAATACTTTCTGTCTAACTGGTGTAGATCTCTAATGTTTTGAAGAAATTTTTTACCAAGTCCTCCTGCGCTAGATGCCTGTCCAATAGTATCGAAATTGCTGAACATTGAACCTTAAAGAGTAACTGTCAGGCTGCAGAAGCTAATTTAAACCTCTATTCTCCTGTGTTAAACAGTTTAGAAGGAAGCTCAAAAGCCATTAGTGAAGATAAACATTTCAGTTACCTTTGATGTGTGCTTATCTTAGTCTGTTATAGACCCATAAAGACGCAAGCCGCAGCTAAACTGCAAAGCATTCTGGGGCCCTCCCCTCGGCTGCTAATGAGACGGTACAGGAGCTTCTAATCAGTCCATCGCGAAACACTGATAAATCTCGGGGCAGAGTTTCACTGCAGGAGTCAGCTATTGTTCCTAGCCACATGGCTCATTAATATTCACTGCACACCGTGTTGTTCAAGAACCAGCTTATCTGTGATCAGAAGCAGGCAGGACATGACGACACATTTGGCTTCACAAACATGGAGCCTGCCATGAGCTGTCAGGAGCATCTATCTCTGCATATACTATATACAAATTCTGTGAAATCCAAACGTGGACAGTGAAATGCATATGTAATGTAAGTACAGCCAATCTTTAGCTACTGATATATGTGTTTATTTTCTCTGAGACCCTATACCTAACAGCTCCTCTTTAAGGATACTAAGTGACAACTTCATGTCTGACCCTTCCTGAAGAAACTCTAAAACTGAACTAGTCAGATTCTGATTTCTAGTTCTAGTTCCACACCAGGCTAGATAAACTTTACAAACCTTTCGGTATATCTTCTGAGTTACCGGCTTTCTACATTTCATTACAGTGTCAATTACCTTCTCTGAAAGACCCTTATTCCTCAAGATTACCCTTTCAGGATCCAGGCGGCCAGTTTGAATAACTGTGGCCTGGGGTGGATGAGAGGGCCCTGGATTAGCAGATCCGGCCGAGCTGGCAGAAGAAAGGGTGGACCCACCGACCACCTCCGCAGGGTCGCATACCATGGCCGTTTTGGCCATAGTGGAGCTATCAGGATCATGTTCCCTCCCTCCCTTTGAAATTTCCCCAACACCTGAGGCAGCAGCACTGTTGGAGGAAATGCATAGGAAAGGTTGAAGTCCCAAGGGAGGCTGAGGGCGTCCAACCCCAGAGATCTCTGGCACTTGTGCAGGGAGAAAAATTGTTCCGCCTTTGCATTCGTTGGGGATGCAAAGAGGTCTACCTCTGGGATACCGAATTTGTCTGTCACCATCTGGAAAACTTCCGGATGAAGTTCCCATTCTGACTGATTCACCTGATGACGACTTAAAAAATCTGCCTCTACGTTGAGAGTCCCCTTTATGTGGATAGCAGACAAAGATAGAATCCGAGGTTCTATCCAGTCTAGAGTCTCCGAGCATAGGCGCATGAGTTCGACTGATCTCGTGCCTCCCTGTTTCGAAAGATAAGCCACCGTCGTGATGTTGTCGGAAAAAATTAACACGTGCTTTCCTTCTATCAGGGATAGAAAAGATAGAAGTGCTTGTTGCACTGCCAGTAACTCTCTGAAGTTGGATGATTTCTTTGCAATTTGCTGCGTCCAATGCCCCTGAGCATGATGGCCCAATACTGTTGCGCCCCATCCCCAAGAGCTTGCGTCTGTAAAAAAATTTATTGGTTCCTCCTGTCTCCAAAGACGTCCTTTGGTTAGATTCTGAGAGTCCAACCACCAGACCAGACTGGACCTCACTTCCTCTGGGATAGATATCTGTAAGTCCAGGGAATGTTTGGACCCGTCCCAATTCGCTAAAAGCAGAGACTGGAGATCTCTGCCGTGGTGTTGGGCCCAGGTGACTGCCGGGATGGATGCAGAGAACAACCCTAGAACTCGCATGATCTGGCGGAGGGAACTCCTCTGCTGACTGCATAACAGATCTACTTCCCTTTGGATCTTTACAATTTTCTCGGGTGGTAAGTAGATCTTCCTCTATAGAATTTATCCTGTACCCCAAAAACATAATCTCCTGTACTGGGTTCAGGGCTGATTTCTCGTAATTTATTATCCATCCCACCTGGGATAAAAGAGAAATCACTGTATCTCTGTGAGCTCTTGTCAGAGCCTCTGTTTCTGCAAACACCAGGAGATCGTCCAGGTACGGGACAGTCGCTATTCCCTGCAATCTCAAAATCTTCATGACCTCTGCTAATACTTTTGTGAATATTCGGGGTGCCGAAGCTATCCCAAAGGGAAGGGCCTGAAATTGGAAATGTCGAATCTGGCAATGAGACCTGATTGCGAACCTCAAAAATCTTTGATGGCTGGAAAAAAATGGGAATGTGCAGATATGCGTCGCAAAGATCTATTGACACAAAATATTCCATGCCCTGTAATAGAGCTCTCACCGAATAAATGCTTTCCATCCTGAACCTCTTGTATGTCAGGAATGGGTTGAGAGACTTCAGATTCAGAATGAATCTGAATTCTCCATTCGCTTTCTTTACTAGAAAGACATGGGAATAGTAACCCTGGAATACTTCTTCCTGGGGTACTGGAATTATAACTTTTTTCTCTAAAAGTTTCAGAATTTCTATCTCCAGACCTCTGGCTTTTTCTGGGTCTCTTGGAATAGGATTCACAAATTTTCTTTGTGGAGGGGGGCTTAAAAACTGAAGACGATAACCTATCTTGATAATCTGAAAAACAAAAGGATCGGGATCTAACTTCTCCCATTCGGTCCGAAAATAAATTAGCCTCCCTCCTACTGGTAAATCGTCATTTACTCGGCTTGGGGGGCTCCGTCTTCCCGAGTGTGAACCCCCTTTTACCTTTCCCCCTGGGAAAGGACCATTTCCTCTGCACATTCCTATTTTTTGGAAGGTTAGAGTCCTGTTTCTTGGGGACAAAGGGTCTTTTCCCCTTAAAACTTTTCTTTTTGTTAGGAAATTGCTTCCCTTTTTCTGCTGAACGGGATAACACATCCTCCAGACCAGACCCAAACAAGAGATTACCCTCAAAAGGAATAGAACATAATCTGTTCTTTGAGGTCTGGTCCCCTTCCCAGGTCTTCAGCCACACTGCCCTCCTAGCCGAGTTAACGAGAGGCGTTGTACGCGCCGACACCCGAATCAGTTCCGTAACCGCATCTGCTAAAAAAGCGACGGCTTTAAGAACCACCGGCAAAGAAGCCGCATAATCCTTAATTGGAACACCCTTAGAAATCTGATCAATAAGATTATCCATCCAAATTCTAAGGTTTCGGGATATGCAGGTGGCTGAAATACCTGGGATGAATCCAAAGGCAGCCGATTCCCAAGCTTTTTTGAGAAGCGCATCAATTTTCTTATCCATAACATCCTTAAGGACACCTGCGTCCTCAAAGGATAGATCCGAGTCCTTAGAATATTGAGACAGGGATGCGTCTAGTTTAGGACATTTAGTCCATCTGTCCATTTCTGACTGAGAAAAGGGATACTTTCTCTTTGCTGACTTGGGAATAAACAGCGGCCTCTCAGGACTTTGCCACTGGGAAGTGATAATATCCTGTAAAGTTTTGTGGATAGGAAAAACTCTGCCCGAGGACTGACCCAATCCAAGATACACCTGATCCTGAGGGGTAATTTCCAGAACCGATTCTTTGATCTGTTCCGTGGTGTATACTGCCTTAAGTAACTCAGAAGATTCATCGGGGGAAAATAAAAATCTAGGAGTTCTTATCCTATCCTCCCCTTCTGAACCCCCTGACTAAGGCTGCTCTCCCTCCTCCTGGGATACTGACACTTCCTCCCCTTCCTCTTCTCCCTCCTCTTCCTCGTCAGCTCCAAAAATATCAGAAAAGGAGTGATAGGAAGGAGCACCGGAAGAGGGTCCCGGCAGAGAATCATTAATTGGCTGCACAAGGGACTCCTTACATTTTTCTAACGTTTCCTGCATATTCTTGTTAACAGTGTCCATGACTTCCTTTAGGATATTGGGAGTCTGGGAGGCCACAATAGCATCTATACAAGCCTGACATAAATTTCTTGGAGCTTCTAAGGCTATTTTACTATTACATAAGCTACATCTCTTGTATTTAGGCTGGTTGGATGTAGTAGTAGTAGTTTTAGGCTCAGATCTTGTCTGTAAATACAAAACAACAAAAGACAGGGTACTGAGATGCCATCCTATACATTCAAATGCCAAATGTGGTAGTAGGAAAAATACGTATCCTCCAACTGGAGGCTTACCCCACTGGCCCCTGATGGCAGGACCTGCGAAGAGGATCTGGGAGCAGAGCCCGCTGCCTCCGCTTCACGCTGCTGCTGAGGCTGCTCTCCCCTCTGAGACTGCGACATCTCACCGCCGCTTGCAGGTCTGATCGGAGACGCCAGGAGCACGCTGTTTTACTTCCTGGCTCTCCAAAGATCCTCCTCCATGCCCACGTCAGACGCCACGCGACGTCTGACCTCACCCAGCGTCTAATCAGCTGCTCGGATGCGCCTTGCAGAGCCGGCGTCTGATGGAGGAGGCGCAGCGTAACGGCTATACACCACGCGGAAGCCGAACACCGCTCCAGAAGGTCTGCAGTCCGCGTTGCCTCCTGCTGTCCGCTAAGAACTGCCCAAACCTCCTGCTACATCACACTCACCCTCCGGTGAGTCCATAGAAAAACAAAAAACGGGAGCTTTGCTTCCTAGGTGTTTCCGTGGCGGAAACACAGATGAACTGAGGATGGAGGGAGGGCGGGGGCTTTTAATCTTCTTGGATTTGTGTTTCCACAGATCCTGGGCGGGGCCGGATCTCAGGTTGTCCCGGATGACAATTAGAGAAATAGCTGTTTACAGCTGTTTCCAACTGCCAAAAAAGCATGCAGCTGCTACATCACCTGCCAACAGTAAAAATGTCACCATGTAATAAATGGCAGAATGTAAATCAGGGATTTAAAATATTTTACAATAAGCAAACACTGACTAAATCATTCATACATAATTATTGTAAAAATTAAGCACTTTTTCTATTACATTATTTTCACTGGAGTTCCTCAGCCTAGGCTAAGCAGTATTGGGAGGGCAAGGCTACATACAGCAATATATAAATATAGCAGGCATTTCTGATGTAAAAGTGGCTATACTGAATACTTTACTGCACTCTACTACATGTAACTGCAGTGCCTCTTTAACCACTTGAGGACCGCAGTGTTAAACCCCCCTAAAGACCAGGCTATTTTTCACAATAAGGGCCACTGCAGGGCTGCACAACACAGCACACAAGTAATACCCTCCCCCCTTTTCTCCCCACCAACAGAGCTTTCTGTTGGTGGGGTCTAATCGCTACCCCAGTGTCTGTTTTTTGTTTTATCAATATTTATTTGCTTATTTCTTTAAATAAAAATGTGTTTTTTGTTTTTTTATTTATTTTTTTTATTTATTTACGTTATACTCCCCCATCCCCCCGCCAGCCAATCCCTGTGATCAGCTGTTATAGGCTTCAGCTTATCACCCCTGAGCCTCTGGACGGGACAACCGTGTCACACGGCTGTCCCGAGTACAGCGCTGCCGTGGATCGCAGCGTTGTACAAGCTAATTAAATGGCGGTTTCGCCGTCTAACAGTCTCCTAGCGGCTATCGCCACTGGGAGGCTGAAGGCAGGGCGGAGCTCCGCCTACCAAGCGGAGATGCGCGCGCGACCTCCTGAAAAAGCCAGCCCCAGGACTTTACGCTGATCGGCGCTAGGCGGTCCTGGGGCTGCCACGCCCATCGGCGCCACACGGTCGGCTAGCAGTTAATAGTTAGGAGATAAGAGGGAATCGACAAATTTACATTGTGCTTTTCTCCTGGCAGACTCAAAGCTCCAGAGCTGCAGCCACTAGGGCACGCTGTATAGGTAATAGCAGTGTTAGGGAGTCTTGCCCAAGGTCTCCTTACTGAACAGGAAGACTCCTTCCAGACATCTCCCAACCACACCTTCAGTCACACCCTAGTCTTACTCACCACAAAACAATAAATGAGAAAACAATATAGATTTGAAATTCAAGCCACAACTGTTCCTATTTATTGGTATTTGAAAATAACACAGGAAGAAAATAAAGTCACATCAACAGATTTTCTCTTTCACTTGGTACATTATAAGATTTTAACAATGAAACTCGAAAATTTACATAAGGGCCGATGCCGCCGCCCCCCTCCTCTCCCCCCCCCCCCCCCAAAAAAAAAAACATCCTGATAAAGCCTACCCTAATATACTGTATATCACCCTAAAGGACAACTGAAGTGAGAGGCATATGGAGGCTGCCATATTTCCTTATAAGCAATACCAGTTGTCTGGCTGTCCTGCTGATCCTCTGCCTCTAAGGCCTCGTTCACATCTGCTGCGCTGAAAAACGTGTTAAAGCGCATGGTAAAAAACGCATGCGCTTGTGCGCGCTTTAGTCCGCGTTTCTATGCGTTGCGCTGCGCTTCTTTAAAGCACGTTTTGCTTACTGTAGCAGCAGCAGTTGTCAATAAAACTTTGTTTTTGTTGACACCTGGTCCTCGCTTCCCCTTTCTTGGCTAGGCAGAATCAACTCCATTAAGATGACCTTTCTCCCCAAACTTCTTTATTACTTCCGCACCCTTCCCATTAAAGTACCTAATCATTACCTGCGCATCAGAGCAGAATACAATCTTTTATTTGGGGCCGTAAACACCCCAGAGTCAACAAAACCACCCTCTTTGCACATAAACTGGATGGCGGCCTTGGGGTCCCACAGATTAGCTCCTATTACCGAGCAGCAACCATTTCCCAACTTACTAGAGTATTCCAAACCCGGGACACCCCGCTATGGGTCTTTCTCGAAATACCCGACAGCGCACCCCAACTCCCAGGCACCCTTCTCTGGCTACCTCACAAATTGAGACCTTCTTCCCTTAGCCCCCCCATGCAACATAGCCTTCAGGTCTGGGATTCAGTCTGATACTCGGCCAGCCTTATGTCCTCCCACCTCCCACTACTGCCACTCACTAATAATCCCCTGTTCATCCCGGGTTATGAAAATCCAGCAGCCTTTAGATGGTGGGACGAGAAGGGCCTCAAAACAGTCACACATTTTCTCACCCCTAGGGGGGTTTATTCCTGGCCCGCCCTACAGGAGAATTTTCAGGCACCTGCCAGGGAATTCTTCCGCTACATGCAAATTAAACATTGGATACAATCTCTAATCCAACACACAGATTCCCCATACAACGCCACCCCATATGAAAACATTTGCCTCCATCGGCCCGACTCCAAGGGGCTCATCTCTACAATCTATACCTCTTTTACCCGCCCTACCCGCACTATCACTCACGCCTACACCACTAGATGGGAAACAGACCTCCCAGGTACAAAGGAAAGGGAAAATTGGCTGGGCATTTGGAGTAGGATACCCAGATGTTCTTCCAATTTACACGCAGTTGAAGCGGCTTACAAGGTGATGACACGGTGGTACCTAGTCCCCGCCAGAGTAGCTAAAGTGTTTCCTTCAGCCAATCCCTTCTGCTTCCGTGGTTGCAGGACTGTGGGAGACATGCTACACATATGGTGGACCTGCCCACGGCTCACTAGATTCTGGTGCCAAGTTTACCGGTTACTCTCGTCTATGTTTCACAAAACCATCCCTAAGGACCCTTGGCAGGCTCTTCTACAGGAGAAAGTGGAATCACTGACCACGCCCCAAAATAAATTAGCCTCTTTCGTCTTTTTAGCAGCCATTATGTCTATTGCTGCTAATTGGAAGAAACCATTGGTTACTATTAGCGAAGTAAGATCTAGACTAAATTTTTTCATGATCAATGAAAAATTAACTAGCATCCTAAAAGATACCCTTAAAAAATTTGAGCGCATATGGGACCCCTGGATCCAACTGGAACACTCAGCCATGGATAGTTCTCTACTGAGGAGGCTATAGGGCGAGATTACCCTCTTTCTCCTTCTTGTTCTCTTTTATTTCTTCCTTCTTCTTCTTTCATCTTCTCTCCTTCCCCTTCCATCCTTCTTCCTGACTTATCTGCAGTGCCATCATCTGCGACCTCTTTTTTCCTAGGTGGCTCGTCTATCGCTGGACGACGAGCCCCAAGAGGTCTCAATGTGTCCCGGTCTTACACCGGGTCTCCCTATTTTTGCAATGTATGACATACCCCAGATAGCTGGGCATTGCCCTCTGGGGTACACACCACGCCACCTTAAGCATTTCCTGTTTTATCGGTTTCCATTGTGCTATCGTTTGCCATTACACAATGTCACCATGTTCTGTTTATTACAGTTTATGTGATGTACCACTGTCTTTTCTTCCCCTTGTTAAAATGTAAAATTTCAATAAAAACTTTGAAACAAAAAAAAAAAAAAAATTTGTTTTTGTATGTAAATGTATTTTTTTCTCCAATTAGGGGTAAAAAACGCATGCACTTCTATGCGCTAAAAAAAGCGGACCCATTCACTTGCATTGCTGTGCGCTTTACAGCTCAGCGCACAGAAATGCATGCAACCCTACGTTTCTGTAACGCTGCTCAGCGCAGCGCATAGATGTGAACCAGCTACATTTAGTTACATGGAAAAATGAATACCTTGCTGATCGCACAGGGCAGTGCGCTGTGGAAAGCGCACAGAAACGGCCCTGATGTGAACGAGGCCTAATAGCCATAGATCCTGCAAGCATATGCAGATCAGATGTTTCTGACATTATTGTCAGATCTGACAAGATTAGCTGCATACTTGTTTCTGGTGTGATTCAGACACTACTACAGCCTAACAGATCAGCAGGGCTGCCAGGCAACTAGTATTGTTTACGAGGAAATAAATATGGCAGCCTCCATATTCTTCTCACTACAGTTTTGCTTTAAAGGGACACTTAAGTCAAACAAAAAAAATGAGTTTTACTTACCTAGGGCTTCCAATAGCCCCCTGCAGCTGTCCGGTGCCCTCGCCATCTCCCTCCGATCCTCCTGGCCCCGCCGGCAGCCACTTCCTGTTTCGGTGACAGGAGCTGACAGGCTGGGGACGCGAGTGATTATTCGCGTTCCCAGACACATTAGCACCCTCTATGCTGCTATATGGTATATGATATATGCTATAGCAGCATAGATGGCGCTATTGTGGCCAGGAACGCGAAGAATCACTCGTGTCCCCAGCCTGTCAGCTCCTGTCACCGAAACAGGAAGTGGCCACCAGCGGGGCCAGGAGGATCGGAGGGAGACAGCGAGGGCACCGGACAGCTGCAGGGGGCTATTGGAAGCCCCAGGTGAGTAAAACTTATTTTTTTTTTGACTTAAGTGTCCCTTTAAATTTCACAGATAGTGATGTGAGCACATTTAGGCAGTGCAAAGGTTTCATGCACAATTAAAAGCAAATGAAATGTTTGTTATGCCAGTATATGTTGTTATGAGGGTGGATCAGTGCCACTCTGCTGCTGGTACACCAGGGAACACTGTGTACTTTATGAGCTGAGTCATACCGGTAGTGCTTATTACATTGATAGGACAGAGGTTATTACCAGGTAAACAGGTGACTGCAATGTAGAAAGTCCCTGCTGATAGCGGTTATGGGCTGTGCCTGGAAGCTGTAATTCATTAGGATGCACGCATACTAAAGTGTGCAGCTCATGCATATTTACATGGCCTTTAATAGTGTCACAAGATTCAAACATCTTTCACTGAGGAAGGTAGATAAACGTTATCCCGAGTAAGAGATGGGGTCTTTGCAAGCGTATGGTACTTAGGCACGGTATGCACAGCTAGTGATCCAATCCAGCAAGAAGTAACAAATAGGATGTTCTCAATAGGATGACCTTGCTGGGGTGAAAAGGTCTAGTGCAAAATTGTGTTGCATGCAAACTGTTTTGGAAGCTAACATGCTCCATTAGCCTAAATTGTAGCACCTGTTTTGGATGCAATTGGGTGCATTTAAGCTTTTAAGAGGCTCTGCATGCCTTCTTGCTGATAAGCCATTCAGATGCAGCCTGCTTTTGGATGCGCTGCCAAAGCTGAGTTTTCTGACAGAAGCCCAGAGTTCCACTTTAAACAGTGCCTATTCCTAAGGCCATGTTCACAGTGGGATGTGGAGCTGTGTTCCCTGTATAACAACGGAACAAAAAACGCATGTTATGACAAAACGCAAGATAAATAACATTTATTTAGCGCTGTTCTCCTGACGGACTCAAAGCGCCAGAGCTGCAGCCACTAGGACGAGCTCTACAGGCAGTAGCAGTGTTAGGGAGTCTTGCCCAAGGTCTCATACTGAATAGGTTATGGCCGTGGTGTGTCCCATACAGTGAAGCATACACTCAATGAAAAAGTATGTTTCACTGAATCGCAACCTGTTATACTGCTATGCTACTGACACGCTGTAAACGTCGCATTGCTGGTGCATTGCAGTTCAGCCACATTACGAAAGCAGCTGTTTCCCCCCTTATCGTAACACACCACTGTGAACAAGGCCTAAGGCTGTTGCCTGGAGCATTAGTAGCTGCTGTGTGGCCCAAGTGGAAAAAAAGGCCCAGTTTCTCCCTGTTGACTGCCCTTTTGATAAATTCTCTCTTGTAGTAGCAGTGGTAGCTATATAGTGTTGGAAAATGTGCTGCATTAATGTGGGGTATGAAGGGAGGGGGGGGGGGGGGGGGGGAGGTGTGCCAAGGGCCAATGGATAGCTTGTTATAGGGTCCCCTGATTTTGTTTTATTGCACCTCACCAGCCAATAAGGCTACCCAAAACAGATGAATAACTAGAGTAGTGCTGGCCATACACTATACTATATTTAGCCCAATTCGACATTTGAACACCAATTTGTGCTAAATATTTGTTTACTGCCGGAGCACGTTAATACTGGGAACATACCCGTGATTGACCCAAGGCAACATTCAATGTTTGGAGAAGGTGGCTGACATCACATGCAATATTGGTTATAATGTCGATCGCGGGAGAATCCCAATCCGTTCGCCGCTATGGTCAAGTAGTGTATGGCCAGCTTAAAGAAAACCTGAACTGAAAATGAAAAGTCAAAATAAGCATACACAAGTCATACTTACCTTCCATGTAGTCTACTCCTCAGTGTCTTTCTCCTGTCCCGCGTCCTGTTTGCTCACTGTGATCAAGGGAATTTTCCGTCCTCCGTTTTGAAAATGGCCATTACCCATAACAGCTTTCTGGTCAGCACACAGTTAAACTGTAACATCGCCCACTTGAGCCATAGGGAAACATGGACATTACCTGGTACATCAGTTTTCCTCTTAGCTATAACTGACAGCAACTGATATATTTCAGATCTGACAAAATATTGTCAGAACTGGAAGGGATTATTGTCAGAAGAAAATGGCGAGCTTCTGAGAGGAACTGATGGCAAGGTAACTATGTAATGTTCATTTGAATTTACCTCATGTGTTTATTTTAAATATTTTTACTCAGTACAGGTTCTCTTTAAGCAAAACCTGAACTCACCCCTGTGGTATATGGGCAATTCCACACATAGGGCTCGATTCACAAAGCGGTGCAAAGTGTTAGCACCATGGTGAAAAGGCCCTTATCACGCCTAAAGTCACTTTAGGCATGATAAGAAGAAACTCGCGCGAAGTTGCCGCGCGTAAGTGCGCGCGCAACACCCGACGCTTCGCGCGAAGCTCCCATTAAGCCCTATGGGACTTTGCGCGCGCTCTTACGCGCGTACGCGCGGTAACTTCGCGCGAAGAGCAGGAAAAATCGGTGATAACTCAGTGGTGAAAAGGTCATCACGCCTAAAGTCTTTTAGGCGTGATAACTGGGTTATCACCGCTTTGTGAATCGAGGCCATAGAATCACTTGGATGAATTTCTTTTTGCTAACATAATGTTATTAGCAATGGAGCAATGCTCTGCTACTAAAGGCCGAACACCTGCAACATTTGACAACAAATGGAGCAAGGCATCATTGTATTGCTAGTGATTATATTCTGGCAAAGGGGTGTACATTTTGCGATTCTGTTGCGGAGCAGGGCAGAGACGGGACAAGGTCCCCTATACCTCCCACCCCAGCAGTCACACAATGATTGCTATTAGACTTAAGGTGGGTACAAACATCAGATAAAAGTCTTTGGAAAATGAAAGATCACAGACCAATTTTACCCCCTTCCTTGTAGTATGAGAGCCATACCAACACAGTCTAGTCCAGGCATGGGCAAACTTGGCCTTCCAGCTATTAAGGAACTACAAGTCCCACAATGCATTGCAGGAGTCTGACAGCCACAGTCATGACTCATAAAGGCAAATGCATTGTGGGACTTTTAGTTCCGTTACAGCTGGAGGGCCGAGTTTGCCCATGCCTGGTCTAGTCTATTGAGCTGAACTTCCTATCAGATGAAAATCTTTGTAAGATGCTGTACACACGCAAAAGATCAGTATCTGCGAAAGATCAGTATCTGCAAAATGCATTCATAGTCTATGATATCTACAGATCTCATACACACCTTGCTTAACAGACATTTATCTGCAGATCAGACAATTATCTGCAGATCTGAACATCCATCCTGGTGGATTTGATCTGCAGATGATTGTCCATTAAACAAGGCGTGTACGAGATCTGCAGATATAGACTATGAATGCATTTTGCAGGAACGGATCTTTTGCAGGAACTGATCTTTTGCAGATACTGACCTTTTGCGTGTGTGCAGCATCTTGCAATGTTGGTGGTCTAGAGAGTTAATCCTCTTTACTTATGTTACTTATCAGAGTACCACAAACAGTGTTTTTTTAGTCCTTGGTTGTTTCTTAGCAGCCAATTTTTGCTTTTAGTCCTTTTCTATTAAAAGTTAAATTTTAGTCCTCTTTTGTAGGATAACCCTTGTGTTGATAATGTGCAGCATCTTGCAAAGATTTTTATCTGATGGGGAGTTCAGCTCAATGTAGGTATGGCTCTCATACTACATGGAAGGGGGTAAAATTGGTCTGTGATCTTTCATTTTCCAAAGACTTTTATCTGATGTGTGTACCCACCTTTAGAGGCGCCAGAGGCCCCCCAAACACCTAGTTATCTGGCTTGCAGTCACTGCCATGTATCCCCTTTTCTTATTTCTCTGTGTTTCAACACAATAGGGGGATGATAGCGGGAGTGAGTTGTACGCTCTCCTCCTACACTGCACCCTGAGGCTGGAGCCTCTCCTGCCTCGGCCCAGCCCTGGAGCAGGGTATCACACAAGTGACATAGGCTTTACTGAAGCCTTCCTGAAATCCATCCTTACTTACCTGTCAGCATTCAACATGTCACTACGTCTGTCCCAGAACATTACAACAAGATCATCTGGTGATTATTATTAGGCACCTCCCCCATCCAAAAATGCAGAATGGTTAGATGCTGCATTAGGTTTGTATTGCTGTGCAGTTAGGGCCCTTTTCTACTAGCAATCGCTAGCACTTGTGCTAAAAGCTAGCGATTGCGATTCAGCAAGTCCCTCATTTTTTCCACGATTGCAATTTTGCTATGCAATGCATTGCATGGACAAATCGCAGTAAAAATCGCTCCGTGGCGCGATCACACTTTGGAAAAAATCGAATTGCGGTAATGGTAAATACCTATCGCGATTCCTATGTTATTTAGCAAACCCTATAGATTTAAAAATCCCTAGCGGTTTGCAATTTTGCGATTCAGCATCGCAAACGCTCACAGTGGAAAAAGCCCCTAGGGAGATTTTAATCATATTATTAAGCATTTATAAAGACCAGACATTTTTCATCATTCCGTAATAAAGCACACTGAACATTTATTAGTGATATGTTATAAAGCACATTTGACTGCTTTCATGGAAGCAGACATATGGTTAACATCCGGTGCTTCCAAATTTAGCTGCTCTGCTGTGGCGGTCAGGTGACAGAGATCAAATTACAACTTCTGATTATACACAGATGAATGGGAATGAACAGGCTAAACTCTCTAAATACATACGGGGTGCATTCCTATAGGTTTTCCTTCTGTCCCCTGCAAGAGTTCAGGCCCACTTTTCATAAGGCCGCGAGGAGCGGTGAATTGCTGGGAATCAGCCGGACATGAACACTGAATTCAGTGGAGGAATCAGCTACAGCCAGCCCTCGGTCCATCATGCAGGAAAGCACTGTGGAAAGAAGCTGCAGCCACAACCGTGTGCACTGGCAGCATGAAAAGAAGCCCTGGGGTGAGGACGCAGGGAGAGGAGGCGGAATTGGATGGCGGCGCTTTTTTACAGCGGGAAGAGGAGGTACCTTGCGTGCATGGCAGCGGTGCAAGCCTGGGACCTGTCCCTCATGGGACAGCGCGGACACTGACAGCGCGGGGAGAACTGAGTGGGGACAGCGGGGAAACTTGCAGAGAGGTGAGCTTCGGGACTTGGCCGGTTACATTTAGTTACAACGCGTTCTGGCTGGCCAAAGTCCAAAATGGAGGATTGTTTCACATATTGGCCAAATCAGCTGGCCACTTCGCGTTTTGACCGGTCAGAACCCCAAGTGTCCAGATTTCAGGTTCTGTCCATAACATATATAAAAGGTATGTTAAAGTAAAACATTTTCCCCAGTTTACTTTACCTAGGGCTTCTTCGAACCCCTGTAGTTGTTTTGGTTCTTTGCCATAGTTCCACTCTCATACCTGCAGCAGCTGTAGCCCTTGGAAAGCTTGCTATTTCAGCCAGACACTGGCCACTGTGTATGTGCAGCCTTGGCTGCGCGTCTCCTCGATCTCGCTCCTGTTGCTGGGAGCATTTGGCGCATGCGCAGTTGCAATTTTTATGAACTGTGCAAGTGCAGAATGCTTACCATCAAACAGGAGAAGAAAGAAGCGGAACTCCGGGCACCTTCCGTCCAGATTCTTTATTTGCAGTGATATCAAAATAGATGGCTTGTCAATGGCACATCCATTTGGAGCGCAGCGTGAACAAGCGTCTAGTGAGACGCAAAACGGCCGTCGCAAGCCCCATCTGGTGCCCGGCAACCCCCCCCCCACCTCACCATCACCTGACGATCCACAATATGGATGTGCCATTGACAAGCCATCTATTTTGATATCACTGCAAATAAAGAATCTGGACGGAAGGTGCCCAGAGTTCCGCTTCTTTCTTCTCCTGTTTGATGGTATGCATATCTTTCTTCACCATATCCGTTGTGCACACGTCCTATCAGAAAAGGGATTCAGGAGAACGTCGGTGACCTGGTGAGAACTTTTTAGCCTTCATGACACTCACACTGTCTCCACATATGTCAATGCAGGGAGTGCCACTCAGAGCTTTTTCTTCATAGTCCACAAGTGCAGAATGCTCACAGCAGCTTTCCGAGGGCTACAGGTAATACAGGGATGACAACTAAACAACACAGAGTGACCAGAATGACTACAGGGGGCTAGAAGAAGCCCTAGACTAGGGCAAATTTTTCAGGTCTCCATTCCGGGAACATGTTTGATGGGTATTGCCCACACTAAGACTTGCCACTGTAACAAGATAATAAATGATCTTCACCTGTCATTGGTTTTAATGTTGTGGCTGAAATATATATATATATATATATATATATATATATATATATATATATATATATATATATATTTCATTCATTTCTTATTCCAAGGCATGCCATTCAAATATGTCTACATTATTTGTTAATATAATGTGTTTATAGTGCCACAGCAGATGTTAGGGCTTCATAAAAAGTATTGGAATGGATTAGGGGTTACTTGTAAAGTAAAAACATCTGAAGAAGCGTGCAGCCTAATTCACACCTAAAATTCGAAGACGCAAACGCAAGCATTTTGTGTTTCTATGCGCTTCCCGCTCCCCCCCCCCCCTCCTCAACGCTCCACTGTGCGACGCCTTTCTGGTAAATGCGCTTTTCCAGAGCAGTTTTGTCATTCGCTCCCTGACGCATGTCAGGAAGTGAACTCTTTGACCCAGAATAGAATACAACGTATTTCTTCTAAAAAAAACCAAACAAACGCAAATCGCTGTATAAAGCGGTTTTGTGAGCGTTTAGCACTCTTCCTAATCCTATACCTTCCATTATAGCAAAAACACCCCAAAAATGGTACAGGCACCGCTTTCCTGAACATACAGCGCACGAACCGCGCTGATATGAACCTTCTCACAGAGATTTATCGCACAAGCATTTTGTGGGCGATTTTAAAAATCGCCTACGCTTGAAAAAAGGCTGAAAACGTCTCTAGTGTGAACGAGCCCTAAAAGTATACAGAGCTATGCATAAGACCTGAGGACAGAGGTATATGGTTGGGGAAATAAGGAACTTCCTGTCTAAAACAGTAACAAGTGCGTGGGAGGACATGTATACACACATACATACTACACTCTCACACACACTCATACTACACAACCATTCACACACAGGAGGACTGCGGTGCAGGATTGTCACACACTCACCCCAGCTCCCTGAGTAACTCAGCAGCCAGTGTCAGCAGTACAGTCCGCTGCCCGGCCTCCTCCTCCTTCTTTTCCACACCTTTCACCTCCTCCTCCATCTTGCCTGTCAGGCTTCTCTCTGGGCCTGCTGCTTCCAAATGTCTCCTAGCAACCGCCGACTCACCTAAAACACGTCACAGAACGGCAGCCAATCAGGAAACGAGCTGTTCTTTCTGGCTGTGTGTGTGTGTGTGTGCTCAGTATATACTAGTAGTGGGATGGCTGGCTGGCTGCTGCTGCTGCTGCTGCTGCTGCTGCTGCTGCTGCTGCTGCTGCTGCTGCTGCTGCTGCTGCTGCTGCTGCTGCTGCTGCTGCTGCTGCTGCTGCTGCTGCTGCTGCTGCTGCTGCTGCTGCTGCTGCTGTAGCTGTGTTAGAAGTGGAAGTGTATTCTATGTATTATATTATACTGTATTATAAATGGTGCTTACAATGTATTTTATTTACAGATAAATAGCCAGACACTCATACAGAGCCTATATTGTCCTAGTCCTCCAGTCTTCTGACACCTAATTTCAGTCAAACTTTTTGGGGGTAATTTTGGATGGAGGTATGATCAGATCTTACATTCATTTTAATAATAATCAGTGGAGGACAGTTGGCATAAGGCTAAATCAGATTCAGAAAGTACTGGGGCACAACAGGGAGGGTAGCCTCAATAGGATCCTGAGGCTTCCTTCTCTTTAGGTAAGTATCTGATGTTGTGTACCCGAGCCAAGCTCGCGTACACTTTAAAAGTACGAAAATAAGAATGTGAGGTTCCAGGAAAGTCCTACACCAGTGGGGATCACCTGCTGCCAAATATATTTGCTTGCGCACTACATGAAAAAGCACAACACCCCCCCCCCCCCCATGCAGCGTAAAATAATGACTGAGCCTCCAGCTATGTCTTGTAGCCTTCCTGTAGCTTCTAGCGGTTTTCTGGCTTCCTCTGTGTACGTCTCCCGGACCGGTGTGTCACCTGACTTCTGTTGGGTCAGGTGACACACTGGGTGCCGTGCTTGGCACTGAAAAACTCCTAGGAGCTTCAGGAAGGCTACAAGACGTTGCTGGAGGCTCAATGAGTATTTAAAGGGCTGCAAACCCCCCCCCCCCCCCCCCCCCCCAAACCCTTTAACTCTCTTAACGCTCCACGCCAACTAGCGTGGACGCAGCGGCAGCCCCAAGACCGCTCAACACCAATTGGCATAAAGTCCTGGGGTGGGGTTTTGCAGGAGCTCCGCTCTATCATCAGTCTCCCAGGGGAGATTGCCACTAGGAGACTGTAGGAGGGCGAAATCGCCATCTATTTACACTGTACAGTGCTGCAATCTGTGGCAGCGCTGTACTGGGGACAGCCGTGTCACACAGCTGTCCCCTTGGGAGGCTCAGGAGGGATCGGCTGTCATAGGCTGATGCCTACGACAGCTGATCACGGTGATTGGCTGGTGGGGGGAGGGAGGTCCAAGTATAAAAAAAAGTAGGGTTATTTATAGAAAAAAAATACAAATAAATAAAAAAAAATAAGTAAGTAAACATGCTGGCAGGGATCAGAGCCCACCAACAGAAAGCTCTGTTTGTGGGTAAAGAAGGGGGGAGGGAACCACTTGTGTGCTGAGTTGTACAGCCCTGCAGCGAGGTCTTAAAGCTGCAGTGGCCTAATTTGTAAAAAATAGCCTGGTCACTAGGTGGGGTAAAGCCTGTGGTCCATTACAGTCCCCGTTATCCCCTCAGGCATGCCGGTTAGTTGAGCTTTCCGGTTTCCTGAGTTCCGGATAATGGGGATTTTGCTGTAGTGTGACTGCACCCTAAGGGTTTGTTTCTACTAGTTCAAATTCGCTGCATTTCCACGCATGCAAATATGAACAGGGAAACGTAGTCTATTGAAGTCAGTTGTCTGCCATCCCATTCACATGCGTGGAAGAAAACAGGCGGCATGCAGCATTTTTTTTTGCATCGCACATCTGGATGGGACTCCAATGCGTTTCGCATCACAGCTGTGCAGGCATTGCATCTCGCAAGACCCATGGTGGAACACAGAGGAAACGGGCCTTTAGAATTATGGATACAATTATTTAACCGTTGATTTTCATGCCAGGTTTGCTTTATCACATCTCTTTCGTTTTGAATGAAGAAGGTTACACAATATCCAAAACTAAGACACCATTTTTAAAGGACACATGAAGTGAGAGGAATATGAAGGCTGCCATATGTATTTCCTATTTTCAGGTGTGTGATTCAGACCCTACTGATGCCTGAAAGATCAGCAGGACGCCAGGCAACTGCTGCTGTGTAGTAGGAAATAAATATAGCAGCCTCCAAATCCCTCTCACTTCAGGTGTCCTTTAATCACTTCATGCAAAATGGACGTTTATATCAGTGCAAAGCCGGGTGCACGTGCATACATATTTGAACCCTTAAAGGTAAAGGTTAACTCCACTTTAGTTCATACAGCATTTATAATCATCATTAAAATGACATTATATACTGTAACTTAAAGTGGACCTTTAAGTGTATTTTCTGTGGCGCCTATAGGTCCACGGCAATAAGTCTACGTGTGTGTGCGCGCGCGCTCGCACGCGCTTGTGCAGCTTGGTGGCACAGTGGATCGCACTCTCACCTTGCAGTTATGGATCCGTATTTCGAATCCCGGCCAGGGTGGTATCTGCATGGATTTTGTATGTTCTCTCTGTTTCTGGGGCACCCCTGTTTCATCCCACACCCCAAAAACTTACAGATAAGTTAATTGGATTCCCCCTAAAAATTGGCCCTAGACTATGATGGACATATGACTAAGGTAGGGAATAGATTGTGAGCCGCTCTGAGGGACAGTTACTTACATGACTATACTCAGTAAAGTGCTGAGAAAAATATTGGCGCTATATAAATACTAAATAATAATAATAATTAAAGATAGGTACTTACCTGGCCAAATCATCTTTTCTTGTAGTCCTCACTCCATCTACCTTTTGCTGCTGCTGAAGTGCCTGTGTGTCAGTGTAGCTCTGTGATGCTACAAGCACTGCTAGTTACTGTATTTGAGTTACAGCTCCTCTCCACACCCTCTGTCTTTTGGGGTACCTCATGACTTGGAATTAGGTCCCCTACTCTCTACCTCTATATGTATGGTTTCAGGAAATTCATTGAGATCCCAATACCTCTAATATGCAGATTTACCACTGTGTCCCCAGACCCCAAGCCCTGTTCAAAACCATGAAAAGCACCTTTAACACCTTTCCTAGCAAGCATACAATGTAACCTTAGTCATTCCCTTGAGGCACTGGCCAAGCCTCTTGCAAACCCGTACACAGGAATATACAGAGAAATGGCTTGGTTACTCATTGGTCTAACACTTATTTCCTTCCTATTTCTTTAGATTGTAAGCTTGCAAGGGCATTGTTCTCTTATTTCTGTTTTGTGTAATTGCTAGGTATAGGTAGCCAGCCGGGGAGCAGGGGTAAAGGTAGCCAGGCGGGCAGGGAGCGGGGATGCCAGGAGTCAAGCGCCTTTACTTACTTTCGGTTCTCGCGGTCCATGTGGAACGCAGAACCGGAAGTATTCGGCGCCTATGCAGTGTCAGTTTAGTCTGCGGGAGATTGGAGTGGGCAGAGCAGTGGGGGCGGAACAGACCTCACCATTGGTGGGTGGGCAGGGCTGGGGGTGAGATGATGCGGCCGAGTGACCGCGCCTTCCCGCACATAGCATGGTGGCCAGAGTCTTGTGGCAGCGGCCAGCGCTGCGGCAGCAGAAATTTGAATGGGCAAGGTATTTATTTGAGGGGGCTCTGCCCCCTCTTGCCCCTGCGTAGAGCCGCCCTGTATAGGAAGAGTTTAACTTTAGAGAAAGCTGCATGTCAAAATGTTTACTGGGTCCATAAAGGTCCCTCCCCTTAAAAGAAAACTAAAATAAACAGGCAAAGAGAACTGACCTCAGTCCTGATCCTCTCTATTGGTCATGGTCAGTGAAGCCATTGACTAATGAGGAGTGAGATGTGGAGCCAACCCTGGATTGATATGGCTCAGTAAAATGTATTAACTATAAAGGCTCACTATACACCACCAGTTCTGGTTGTGCAGCCTGTCTTTAGGGGCATTAAGAAATATTTGAGAGTGATGCATTATGGGAAATCACAGTTGCTCACTTAGGGCCCGTTTCCACTATAGCGTTACGAAATCGCCTGCGAATCACCGCAGGCAAATCGCATGCGGGTGCGATTCCGCATGCGTTTTTTGCCGCGATTTCGCATGCGATTTCGCATAGGTAAGGCTGTATGCGATTTTAACCATGCCACTGCCTGTGTGAATTAACATGGGTACCTATGCGAAATCGCATGCGAAATCGTGGCAAAAAACGCATGGGGAAAACGCATGCGATTTCCCTATTAAATACTTTGCGTGCGATTCGCCTGCATTCCACACGCAGGCGAATTCTGAGGCCCCTACCCTGCAGATTTTTTCTGCACAGAAAAACGTGCGGGGAAACGCACAAGTGGAAACAGTCCCATCCACTTGTACTGACTGTGCGAATCCGCATGCGTTGCCCGCATGCGGATTCGCGATAGTGGAAACGGGCCCTTACAGCTGAATTATCGCAAATACCTGTTGTTTTAAGAATGCAAAATTATATTTGACCTAGTTAAGCAGAGGTAGCTATTGAAGGCAAGTAAAGACTAATACATTCTTTTTTTTCCCAATTGTTTGGTTGGTTGTCCCACTCTGCTCCTCCCATCTACATTATACTTACTTTTAAGTCTGAGAGGTTCCCAATTGTTTTATGAGGCTAATCTTGGAGTTGGATGTTTTGTTCGGTGTTCCTCAAATCTTTCTGGTTAGCTCACAGGTGTCAAACACAAAGCCTGTGTGCCAAATGCGGCCCTCCTTGCCATTTTATGTAGCCCTCCAGTGTTTCAAATGTGCATCATTGTAAGCAGTAAAAGAACAGCAGCACACTGCCTTCCCATCCAGAGGAGCACACTGGTGACGGTGTTTATGGTTGAAATATTGTCAGTTTGAGGTGGGGTGCAGCAGAAACAACCCACGGGACCCATCAGCAAAATTACCATAGGGCCCACTCTTGGTATCCAAACCCCATTGTGTGGCAGCTAACCAAAAAGCATAGCTCCCAAGTGTCCCTCTTTTGGAGGGACAGTCCCTCTTTAGAAGCCCTGTCCCTCTTTCCTCCTCATTTGTCCCTCTTTCCTCCTCATTTGTCCCTCTTTCTATATAAATATATATATCTACTAAAAAATGTGTTCGATTGACTCTAAACCTTATTCCCATCCTTTAAATTGATATATTGCTAATTTCAAAATATTAATATGAAGGAAAATGAACCAGAATAGACAGGACCAGTGTGGTTTGAATTATAAAACAACATATTTTTCTTATGAAATCTTTATTGTATGCGTGACTAGGGGTGTGATGGGGGCATAATCAGGGGTGTGGCAGGGACATGGCTTTGAGGGATACTTAAGTCAAAAATAAAAAATAATTTTTACTCACCTGGGGCATCCCTCAGCCCCCTGAAGCTGTATGGTGCCCTCGCAGCCTCACTCCGATCCTCCTGTTCCCACCGGCGGCTACTTCCGGGTTCGGCGACAGCCGCCGACAGGCTGGGAACGCGAGTGATTCTCCGCGTTCCCAGCCGCTATATCACCCTCTATGCTGCTATAGCGTATGTGTTATACGCTATAGCAGCATAGAGGGTGATATAGCGGCTGGGAACGCGGAGAATCACTCGCGTTCCCAGCCTGTCAGCGGCTGTCACCGAACCCGGAAGTAGCCGCCGGTGGGAACAGGAGGATCGGAGTGAGGCTGCGAGGGCACCATACAGCTTCAGGGGGCTGAGGGATGCCCCAGGTGAGTAAAAATTATTTTTTATTTTTGACTTAAGTATCCCTTTAAGTGTCCCTCTTTTTCATCTCAAAAAGTTGAGAGGTATGAAAAAGACTATGGGCCATATGCAATTCACTTTTTCTCCTAAGTTTTCTCCTAGGTGATATTTTTAAACTCGTGAATAAAATGCCTTTTAAGCTACCAGAAAACAAGATAATGCTCAAAATAAATTTGATAGTACCTTTTCTCCTACTTTTTGGTACTTTTTTAGTTGAAAAGTGCTGTAAAGTTATTTAACATTGAAGTAAATATTAAACTGCTCAGCTTCACTACTCTGCAAAAGGGGGAGGAGCTGGCCCACCATGTTTGCTATGTAGATATGCCACTGAGACTGTTCAATAAATGTTAAATCTTAATAAACAATTTGACTCTTGACTTAGAATAGTTTTTAGATTTTGATCCCTCCCTTACATGATCGAGTTTGACACCCTTGAGTTAGCTGGCCACTCCTCCCACACCCCTTGAAACTATTAATTCACTGCACTGAGGTATCTGCTTACATTTCTTTACTGAAGGGATCCAGGATGAAGCAGCATATGTTCAGAAGTTCATTTATCCTAGATTTGATGCTGGTGTACTATAAATCCCCAGTTTATAAGTAAATTTAGAAGTCCTACATTCAGGAAAGCAAGAATGTGTACAAATCAAGCTGTTGTACACTGATCAGGTTCAACATTAAACCACTAACAGTTGAAGTGAGTAACATTGACTAACTTGTCACAGTGGTACATGTCAAGGGGTAGGCTATATCAGGCAGCAAGTACTGTAGATTGTAAGTTCTTGAAAGTAATGTGTGGGAAGCACGAAAGTAGTCATGTGTAAAGCCTGGTACACACTATGCAATTTTCTGTCAGAGAGATGGGTTGAAAAGATAATTTCCGACAGGTCCAATCTGATTTCTGATTGTTTTTCTGATCGATTTGCATATAATTGATCAAAAGTTATCGATCAACCCATCTATCTGATGGGAAATTGCATGGAGGGTACCTGGCATAAAGCTCTGAGCAAATACAGCAATGACCAAATTGTAATACCTAGACAACTGGGTCAGAGCATCTCCATAACCAGGGGCATAGCAATAGGGGATGCAGAGGTTGCGACCACATCGGGGCCTCGAAGGGCCCTCCCTCAACTACAGTATTAGCTCTCTATTGGTCCTGTGCTCATAATAATCATTTCTATAGATACTTTAAATAGTGGTAATCATTAACAAACTGTTCCCCACCCCTTCTTGCACCTCTGACACTGTAGTTGCCATTGGCAGGTTTTGGTGCGCCGTATCAATTGTTATGTATAAAGTGCTTGGGAGGCCCCATTGTAAAACTTACATCGAGGCAAACAGCTCCTTAGCTACGCCACTGTCCATAACTACAAGTTTTTTGGGGTACTACCTGTATACAGTGAGTAGTACCTACCAAAAATGGTACAAGGAACCAAAACCAGCAGATCTATTGCTTTTGTAGCACAAACTGTTGAAAAACGTATTGCTCATGAGAGAAAGATGTGGTTTCAGAACAGTCAGTACATTGAAGCTTGCTGCATATGGATCTGCATTGTAATGACCAGTAAAGTTTGCCTATTCTAGCCTCTTTCCACCTCTGAAAGCACCTATAATGGACACGTGAGCGTTAGAAAGAGAATGGCCCGGTCTGATGAATCACATTTTGTTTGGCTTTCATATTCCAGAGATCAAGATCTGATTGAGCATCTCTGAGATGTACAAATGGTGGATGAAGCAGACCTGGGGTTTGATTCACAAAAGGGTGCTAACTTAGTTAGCACGCCTAAAAGCCCCTTAGCACGCCTAAAGCCCTTAAGGGCGCGCAAAGTTTTGCGCTCTAAGTCAGCGTGCGCAAAGTTTAAACCGCTGCCGGTAGCGCGCAAAACGCCGCACCGGGTGCGATGAAAACGCTGCACCGGGTGCACCTAAAACGTTGCACCGGGTGTGCCCGAAACATCGCACTGTGCGATGTTTCGGCACACCCGGCGCAGCATTTTAGGTGCACCCGGTGCAACGTTTTGCGCACACAGCACGGCGCTAAACTTTGCGCACGATCAATAAAAGCTTTAGGAGTGCTAACTGCTTAGCACCCTAGTTAGCATGCCCAAAGCTTTTAGGTGTGCTAACTGAGTTAGCACCTTTTTGTGAATCGAGCCCCTTGAAGGAAAAAGGAACACACAAGGAAGACAGGAGCCTAATATAGTGTAGAAAGTCTTAAAGAGGAACTCCAGTGAAAATAATGTAATAAAAAAAAGTGCGTCATTTTTATAATAATTATGTATAAATGATTTAGTCAATGTTTGCCCATTGTAAAATATTTTAAATCCCCGATTTATATTCTGACATTTATCACACGGTGACATTTTTACTGCTGGCAAGTGATGTAGCTGCTGCTTGCTGTTTTGGCAGTTGGAAACAGCTGTAAACAGCTATTTCCCACAATGCAACAGGGTTCACAGACAGGAAAGTGCCAAGAGTACGTACTCAGAATTTCTTTGTGGGAGGGATTTCACCACAATATCAGCCATACAGCGCCCCCTGATGGTCTGTTTGTGAAAAAGAATAGATTTCTCATGTAAAAGGGGGTATCAGCTACTGATTGGGATAAAGTTCAATTCTTGGTCTGAGTTTCTCTTTAAGATGTGGGAAATGTAACAAAGCGAGGTACTCGCATACTGGGGTTGTCAGAAAGCAAACGCCTTCAGCACATTTGGGGAAACACCCATCCCACATTCAGATAAGCAGAGGATCCCTCAGTAGGTAGGTTGCCCTCTCTAAAAACTGAGACTCAGGGCCTGTACACACTGCTGCGCTTGTGCTGCGCTTTTAAAATCGCATGTTTTGAAAAATCATGAAAATCGTGAAGACCTGTACACACTGGTGCGATGTGATTTTTCTATTTTCATGAAAGCTTTGCGATTTAAAAATCTCATGCGATTTTAAAAACGCAGCACAAGCGCAGCAGTGTGTACAGGCCCTAAGAGTCTCATCCCTCAAAGGAGGGTGACACAAATGAGAATAGACAGGTAGGAGGCGTATAAAAGTAGGAGAAGAATAAAATATTTAAAAACAGTTTAAAAGGTGAGGTCAAGGATTGCTTACCTAAAGATGAAAATGGATGTTCAAAACCAGTATTCAGATTAAAAAATAACTTTGTTTGCACAACAAAAGACAACACGTTTCGTGGGCAAAAATGCCAAATTTTTCAGGCTTCCACAAAACGCGTAGTCTGTTGTTGTACAAATGAAGTTATTTTTACTCGGAATAGTTTAGACATTCATCTTTAGGTAAACAACCCTTACCATACCTTTAAAACTGTTTTTAAATATTTGATGCTTTTGTGGGCCTCCTACTCCTTTGTTCATATCTGTGAGCTGTGCTTGAAAAACAAATTGCTCCATGGAGTCCCCACCTTGCAACTTACAGACCTTAAAGGATCTACTACTAACGACTTGGTCAGTGGCATAGCTTCAGACCTCGGGGCCCCAATGTGGACTGACCCCCTCCCTCCCCCCCAACCCCTTCTATTCCTACATTAAATAATGTGCTCTCTTCCAGCCAGTAATAGTAGAAAAATGTGCCCCCCCCCCCGTATGGTAGTCTGATGTGCTCCCTCCCACCCTAGTATGGTAACCAGATAGGCTCCCCCCTCTTTCTTACCCCAGTATGGTAGCCAGATGTGCTTTCCCCTCCCACACCAGTATGGTAGCCAAATGGGCTCCCCCTCCCTCCCCAACATGATAGCCAGATGGTCTCCCCCCTCACTTCCCCCCCAGTATGATAGCTAGATGTGCCCCACTCCCTCACCGAATACTAGTATGGCAGCTAGATGTGCCCAACTCTCTCACAGAATCCTAGTATGGTAGCTAGATGTGCCCCACTCCCTCACACCGCCCCGTTGGAGCGTTACGGAGCGCAGTGGGGAAGCAGCACATACCCACTGACCTCTTACAGGTTCCAGGTGCTGGAGGTCCCACCCTTCTGTCTTCTCTGCACAACCACCGATCTGTACTTTCTGCTTCTCAGGTGGGGCACTAGAGCCCAGACTGAGAAGCAGGAAGTACAGAGTAGCGGTTGTGCAGAGTGGACAGATGGGACTTTCAGCGCCTGGAACCAGTAAGAGGTGAGTGTTTGTGTGCCACCTCTAATCTTTCCTACTGCACTCAATTCAGAAGGGCAATGTCGGGGAGGACAAGTGGGCCGCCAGGAGCACAGGCCCGGTTGCGGCGGCGACCTCTGTGACATCATTGGTCTTGGTGCCAGATACCACAGGACAGCTTCAAAGGTCTCGTGGAGTCCATGCCTTGATGAGTCAGAGCTGTTTTGGCAGTATTAACACAGTATAAGGCAGGTGATTTCATGGGACTTGGTGGCAGCACTTGTGTTATATAGGAGGAATTGGACTTGGTGGAGCACTTGTTTTACATAAGGGGAATGGGACTTGGTGGCAGCACTTGTTTTACATAAGGGGAATGGGACTTGGTGGCAGCACTTGAGTAACATAAGGGGAATGGGACTTGGTGACAGCACTTGTGTTACATAAGGGAATGAGACTTGGAGACAGCACTTGTGTTACATAAGGGGAATGGGACTTGGAGGCAGCACTTGTGTAACATAAAGGGAATGGGACTTGGTGGCAGCACTTGTATAACATAAGGGGAATGGGACTTGGAGGCAGCACTTGTGTTACATAAGGGGAATAAGACTTGGTGGCAGCACTTGTGTAACATAAGGGGAATGGGACTTGGTGGCAGCACTTGTATAACATAAGGGGAATGGGACTTGGTGGCAGCACTTGTGTTACATAAGGGGAATGGGACTTGGTGGCAGCACTTGTATAACATAAGGGGAATGGGACTTGGTGGCAGCACTTGTGTAACATAAGGGGAATGGGACTTGGTGGCAGCACTTGTGTTACATAAGGGGAATGGGACTTGGTGGCAGCACTTGTGTAACATAAGGGGAATGGAACTTGGAGGCAGCACTTGTGTAACATAAGGGGAATGGGACTTGGTGGCAGCACTTGTGTTACATAAGGGGAATGGGACTTGGAGGCAGCACTTGTGTTACATAAGGGGAATGGGACTTGGAGGCAGCACTTGTGTAACATAAGGGGAATGGGACTTGGTGGCAGCACTTGTGTTACATAAGGGGAATGGGACTTGGTGGCAGCACTTGTGTTACATAAGGGGAATGGGACTTGGTGGCAGCACTTGTGTTACATAAGGGGAATGGGACTTGGAGACAGCACTTGTGTTACATAAGGGAATGGGACTTGGTGGCAGCACTTGTGTTACATAAGGGGAATGGGACATGGTGGCAGCACTTGTGTAACATAAGGGGAATGGGACTTGGTGGCAGCACTTGTGTAACATAAGGGGAATGGGACTTGGTGGCAGCACTTGTGTTACATAAGGGGAATGGGACTTGGAGGCAGCACTTGTGTTACATAAGGGGAATGGGACTTGGAGGCAGCACTTGTGTAACATAAGGGGAATGGGACTTGGTGGCAGCACTTGTGTTACATAAGGAGAATGGGACTTGGTGGCAGCACTTGTGTTACATAAGGGGAATGGGACTTGGTGGCAGCACTTGTGTTACATAAGGGGAATGGGACTTGGAGACAGCACTTGTGTTACATAAGGGAATGGGACTTGGTGGCAGCACTTGTGTTACATAAGGGGAATGGGACTTGGAGTTAGCACTTGAGTAACATAAGGGGAATGGGACTTGGTGGCAGCACTTGTGTAACATAAGGGGAATGTGACATGGTGGCAGCACTTGTGTAACATAAAGGGAATGGGACTTGGTGGCAGCACTTGTGTTACATAAGAGGAATGGGACTTGGTGGCAGCACTTGTGTTACATAAGGGGAATGGGACTTGGTGGCAGCACTTGTGTAACATAAAGGTGACTTGGTGGCAGCACTTGTGTTACATAAGGGGAATGGGACTTGGTGGCAGCACTTGTGTAACATAAGGGGAATGGGACTTGGTGGCAGCACTTGTGTTACATAAGGGGAATGGGACTTGGAGGCAGCACTTGTGTTACATAAGGGGAATGGGACTTGGAGGCAGCACTTGTGTAACATAAGGGGAATGGGACTTGGAGGCAGCACTTGTGTAACATAAGGGGAATGGGACTTGGTGGCAGCACTTGTGTTACATAAGGGGAATGGGACTTGGTGGCAGCACTTGTGTTACATAAGGGGAATGGGACTTGGTGGCAGCACTTGTGTTACATAAGGGGAATGGGACTTGGAGACAGCACTTGTGTTACATAAGGGAATGGGACTTGGTGGCAGCACTTGTGTTACATAAGGGGAATGGGACTTGGAGTCAGCACTTGAGTAACATAAGGGGAATGGGACTTGGTGGCAGCACTTGTGTAACATAAGGGGAATGGGACATGGTGGCAGCACTTGTGTAACATAAAGGGAATGGGACTTGGTGGCAGCACTTGTGTTACATAAGGGGAATGGGACTTGGTGGCAGCACTTGTGTTAGATAAGGGGAATGGGACTTGGTGGCAGCACTTGTGTAACATAAAGGTGACTTGGTGGCAGCACTTGTGTTACATAAGGGGAATGGGACTTGGTGGCAGCACTTGTGTAACAATGGCAGGTCTATGCCATATCCAAACACACGCTTTGGTCATACCTACAGTTGATCACCTACCCCTTAATGTTCTTCCTGAAATCAATCATCTGCTTCTCCGGGAATTCTTCTAGAGGAGGATTTATGTAGGATACATTGATGATGTCTATTACCTGCACATCAAAGGCCATTTGGTAATATTAGCAAATCTTATTTTGATTGAGTAAATTAATGAATGGACACCCAGTTTAACAAATAATTTATCTCTTGGTTATAAACGCAGTCAGTTCAATACTTTATCATTTATTTCCATTGTCTCTGGCATAAAAATTGGCGCAGAACACCTTAAAATTCTTCATTGTCTGTCACATCAAGTGCATGATTTTGTTTTAAAACAGCTATACAAAAGTTACAGATTTTGGATCATATGTTTTTATTATGATGGTTACATTTGGCTTCCTTTGTATAGCTGTTTTATGTCAACATTTTTATCCTTTATAGGTGTTCTCGTCAGTCATTGGCATAAACGTGGATGTAAAAGAATACAGAAGACACCAAAAACAGGACTGGGTTACAAGGGCACCAGGCACCACTGGGGGAATACTGGGAACATGGGTGTTTCAAGTCCAAAAGGACCCGGCCAAGGATTGGCTTACCACCATTGTATCCACCTCAAACAGTGATTTCCCTTATGTCTAAATAATATAAAATCTTGAGATCCAAACCATATAGCTTCAATTACTGAGGTCCTAGCTATCTTGTTGATTGGGCATTTGTTAGTTCCCATTGCAGCACCTCTTGTGCATTTGTTAGACCCCCATAACAGCACCGGTAAGCTCTAGGCAATATTGTTTATGGATGGAATGCTATACCACAAAAGACCAGACTTGGAGGTCTAAAGGAAACCAAGCAGTGAGGTGTACCAATTTAAGTGCTATGCCCTATGACAAATTTGATTTTGTAGACAGAACAATGAAATTGACTTTTTTGTAAATCGTATTCAAAGAGGACCTTGCATGAATAATGTAGACCTCAACATTATAATTCTATGAGAGCATGGAGAGATTGGCCTGCACCTTAGTATGTTTTAATCCCAAACTGATAGCACTGTCCCCCAATTCCTGGTCTCATTGGTATTAGGTACATTATGTCATCAATCTCCATTAAGCCCAGCTCTGTCCAAAAATAAGGAGAGATTAAAAAAACAAAGTAACATTTCTGTGCAGTCTAAAGGTACTTAGGTATAGCAGCAGCAGAATATGTTTATACACAGGGAATATAGACCATATGTAGACAGTATCCAATTAGACCTAGTTGAAATGGTGTTCTATTTACAAATAGTGCTTTCTTTTAAGTGGTCCTTCAGCATGGTCACCTTTTACACCTATCTTGCTTCATAGTCAGAAGGTAAATATGACTGTTTGCTAGGAGCACCATGGTTATACCTTTGTATCGTTTAATAAATAAGGCCCCTTTGTCATTCTAAAGTAAATGTAACTTACGTTACAGGCTTGCTCCATTGGTAACTGATATTTCATTACTGAGTATATGGCAGAGCATTGGATCACCACTCACCTTGCTACATCTTTCAGGGATCTCAGCACACGATCTCTATAGCTGAGTATCAAGATCTGCTTTTGGCCGAGACAGCCAAGAACCCTCACCTCTGAAATTCCTAATAAGAATAAGCAGGCACGCTGCTCAACCCAGCAATGTCCATTCATAACGAAAATAGTGTATGCTGAGAAACCCCTTTGAATGAGTGTTACGCAATATAAATTTAGTAAAACATCTCTTGAGAGGAGTCGTTTTACTGTCTGCTTTGTGTCCTCAAACTTACTGTTCTTGAAGAGAAATAATATTCCCTACTAAGCCATCTTACAGAGCTTTTATTCCCCAGCCATGGTGAGTCCATGACTGTTACATTCAATACCTTGACCGAGATCTGTAACTTAAAAGAGTTTATTTCATAACATAGAAGCTTATTTAATAGGATTTGGAGCAGCGATCAGAGTGCAGACTAGAATTGGCCTGCCATTAAAATAACGTTAAATCCACTCGCTGCTTTAAGAAGACCACAATGAACGTTAACTCATGGCAGCCAACCACAGATCAGGTTCCAACAATCACGCTCATGAAAGATGATTTCTGATTGGCTGCTGTGAGCTACTGCACACTCCTTTTCAGCCTTATTAAATCAAGACCTCTTTGTCCGAGTGAGTGATAGGAATATGACGAGGTAAGACTGACGGAACAATAATAAATAAATAAATCTGGGAATATAAAAAGTATCAATCTGACATTGTAACTATCTTACATTAATTACATGACATAGTGTTCAAATAAATTATACCCTTTCAAGTGGCAAAATATATCAATCTGACCAAGTTCTTATGGTAGCCATACCTTCCAGGTGTCCCAATAACAATTCCAGTTGTCAAGGTCTTGGAAATATGGATGTAGGTTGCCCAAATGTGGGCATTTTGAATAGAATGAACTAGGCTTTAGGTGAATTGGGGAGGGCTCATTTTGCCCTGGTTTGGTAATATGGCAAAACTTTGGCAGGTATGCATTAACCAAGAAATAAAGACATAAATTATTACAACAATTAAATAGTGGTAAAAATAACTACATCAGCCAATTTTTGTTTTAGAGTACATTGAAAGCAGTCAAGCCTTTTACCTCCTTCTAAAAAGAAGGGCAGGCTTTGGGTACTGGTGGAGTAAGCTGATTTGTTACAACTGGAGAAGGGGTGGAGCTGTTGATGTTAGTAACCAATCAGGTTCTTAACAAAATAATTTATGAAAATGAGTACGGTAATGAGACTGCTCATGTCGTATGACAGGTTAAATCTGACTAGTTGCTAAACAGCAGCAGCATAATTCATTATCCGTGTTTGTTGACTGGTTCCTAAGGGTAACAGTGACACTTGTTCTCCAGTTTTCATAAAATGAATCTGTGAGATTCAAATCGACTTCGCCTCACTTTTGCTCTCCTTTGGGATCTAAACCCCAAACCGTAACAAGTAGCAGATTGGTATTATTTTAAGCTGAATTGCAATTTTCGGAACGACCTGTTCTTAACAGGAAACTCTCCTGCCACTGTTTGGTAGATCGTTGCCTTTGCAGCCCATCTGAACAAAACACAAATCTCCGGCCAGACGCTATGACCTGCGCACTCACAAAGACGATGGCAGATCTCGCCATATAAATAATTGCTGGCTCTCAGGAGGTTAGAGACAGACCATTACACTTTCCTCCTTGCACCCTGTTCTCCATCTCTCATCGCACTGCCTTATGCTTACCCCCGCAGCAACCACAGTGTTCCCCACACCAGTGGCACGCTCGTAGTGGGAGGTAGCAGCACATGCAGGGAACCACAAGGGACAAGGTCACCAGGGCTGCCCAGCGTATGCAGAAATGGGGGTGCCCTGGGTCGCAGGAGCAGGGGTCCGAATACTCGCCCTCTGAGTCTGACATGCAGTGGTATAGTAAGCTCTCGGCACACCACATGCAGGAAAGCTGGTAGACACAACGCTCGATGGGGTCTGGAGCATCCTGGCACTGCCCTCTGCCATTCTCTTCGCTGCTGAATACGTCCCTGCAATACACACAACGGGCTGTGGCTGTGTCCTCCTCTCCTGCCATATGAGAGTGTTCTTTAGACTTGGGAGAAGGGGTTCCATGAATCCTACAAGAAGGGGAAGCCCTAGGGTCCTTCAAAGGCCCCTCACTCTCCGCCGCTGCTGTGGCCACCACTCCTGGAAAATGCCTTTCCTTGGCTTTGCTCCCACTGGCTTTTTGGAAGTGGACCCGCAGGTCGGACTTGGGCTGCTCTGATCTCTGGAGAGCGGCACGTCGGTAGTCCTCATATCCCTTCGACACCCACAGGTCTTTACAAGGATTGATGCTCTCCAGCTCCTCCTCATCGTGAAAAGAAAGGCGCTGCAGAGGCTGTGACTGAGAGAGGGAGAGACGTTACCAAGTCTTTATACAAGAAGAACAATACTCCTTAAAGTGCAACTCTGCTTTCATGCAAAAAAATAAAAAACATTACCACCAGGACACCTGTATGCACTATAGTGATTGCAGCAACTGTTCCTACTAGCCTCCTTTCTACTGCTGCCTGTTTGACTCTCCTGTCACAAGGGTGCTGCAGGAAGTTGTAACTGGGTGTGGATGGATACGGGCTGTGAGCAGACATTTGGCACTGTGAATTCCATACAGATATGATTAGCCTAGCTACTTAAAGGAAATCTGAGGTGAAAATAAACTGATGAGATAAACAATTGTATCAATCCTGCTTCTCCTAAAAATGACTTTTTTTTAAATATCCCCCACGGTTTTATTTTATATTTGAATCTAGTTTTTACATTTTTTTCTGTTTCATTGTCTCTGTTCAATGATACATGCCATTGTTGTACGCCAGAGCTCAAATCTATAAACTATTGATCCTTTTTATCTCTTTCCTGCTCTGAGAAGCCATTTACTGACAGGAAAGTGTTTTATTGTTGAAATTCCTTATCAGTGAGGGTTATGCTATAGTCCTGACCCAGTCCCGACCCAGACAAAAACTGTCACTTGCATACCTGATATTTAACTCTTTCAGGCAGAGAAAGAAAAAAAAGGAACACAGCATAGTTATTTGTGTGCTAGGCACTGTACATACACATGTCCATCTCATCATGTCACATGTCACCTCGGTTGTCTTTTAAAGGAAACACATCCTACAGAGGGAAATGGGGTGCAAAAATTTAAATTAGGAGTGGATACATCTACCAAAGTCAAGAATGCCTTGTTGCCATATCTGCTAGGAAGCATCATTCAGAAATAAATAGCTGCCTGAAGACTGAGCTGGAAAGATAATTTTAATATCAACAATATCAGCAATTCAACTTACCTTTTCTCCTAAGTTTTCTCCTAGGAGATCATTTTTCATTGTCTATTTAAAATAACCCTCTGGTACTTTTCAACCAAACAGGTACCAAAAAGCAAATGATAAAGTACTATCAAAATTATTTTGAGTATTTTCTTGCTTTCTGGTGGCTTAAAGGGCATTTTATTGACAAGTTTAAAAATACCACCTAGGAGAAAAAGTTAATTGCATATAAGCACATGAATAAAATGTCTTTTTAGCTCCCAGCAAGCAAGAAAATCATTTTGACAGTACCTTTCCACCCACTTTTTTGGTACTTTTTCAATTGCTGACTGCTGAAAAGTTTTTTTAAACAGAAGATGAAAAATGATCTCCTGGAGAAAATTGAATTTAATAAGGGCCAAAGTGTTTTTATAGGTCAGTATTTCCTGTACTGTTGTATTTATCTCCATTGGTGAAACTTCTTCGCAATATTGCACTCAGAAATATACGGCCATGCTCACAGCGGTGCGTTACGGCGAGTGCGTTGCGATATGTGGTGGCTGGATAGTGTAATGGTCTAACGTCTAACGTAGGAGACCTGGGTTCAAATCTCGGCTCATCCTATTTAGTAAGCCAGTACCTATTCAGTATGGAGTTATTTGGGCAAGACTTCCTGACACTGATACTGCCTACTGAGTGCGCTCTTGTGGCTGCCTCGCAAGCGCTTTGAGTCCGACAGAAGAAACGCGCTATCCAAAAAAAGGAATAATTATATAATGGGTTGCAGCATCGTAGCGCACTGCATGCAGTGCATTACTGCTAAACATGCACATTACCAGTAAACGTGAAGCATACTATCATTGACTGTATGGTTCACTGGACCTGACGCAACATGAGTATAATGTGCGGCGCGACTGTCACGATCCATGGCGTTCCTGCTGTCACTCAACAGCCACTGCGGGTTGGCGGGACCGCCAAAAACAGGCCTGATGGGATTACCGCATTAGTACACAGTAATCCCCATCTGGCAGCCAGCCAAGCAGGAAGTTAAGCTCACTTCCTATCGCTAAAACGATCACGTGTGCGTAAGCATATTGCTACAAATACGGTTCCGCGCATGCGCAGCGCGTAAAACCTGCAGCGGGTTTTACACACATGTGCCGCCATAGACTTACATGACTTCCGCAGTTCACCGCAGAATTGCGCGGTAACGTAGATCTGTCCTTGCGTCGGAAATGCAGCAAAAATGTCACTTTCGTTGCAATCGTCCCGCACCGCATCGTTATGAACGGCCCCATAGACTTTCATTGGGCTGTGGTAGACAGTGCTGTCAACTTCATAGAGACTCACAGACAGTGAAAAAGATTCTGGGAGATGCATAATTTTCACTTGCTTTGGAATTCTCAGAAACAAACATTCCACAGACATCATCTGACAGGACTAAACATGTTGCCACCTGTGATAAATTTCAGAATGTAAATCAGAGGGAGGAAAGATTTTACAATGTGCAAACACTAACTAAATAATCTTCTAAATTAATATTGTAAAAAAATGAACTTAATTGTATTAATGACCTGATGTTCATTACAGTTCCTCTTTAATAGATCTCCAACAATATATCAAACACTGACATCACTAAGAATAAAAATAACCTCCTTCCTCTGGTGCTAAAATTAAATACAGAGTTGAGCACCACATACAACACTGGTCCTCGGGTTGCTAAAGGACTAATGTGGGGACCACAGGATGCCCTACTGAAGAGGTATCACCTGTTTCCACCAGAAGTTTGTTTCAAATTTTGCCTGGAAATTATCTTTAACATGTAGGTTGAGGTGAAGATTGGTGTCAAAGGCTGACAAACGTGGATTGTAATGTCTGTGCAGGTAGATACCTGTGTTGTTGGACTGACAGATGGACCACTGGTAAACCCAAATTCCTCGGAAACCGGCGAACGCACGTAGCAGCTGGAGGACGACTCGCTGGTGACGATGGTGATGTGTTTTGGTAACATTTCTTTTCGGCTGTTAGAAGATGATTCGCTGTCTGTGTTAAGCTGGTTAAGAAGTAAAATATAGGACACAAAGGTCGTCACACAGAGCTACATTCAAGAGCCTTCCTTACCTAAAATAATATCTTAAAGGGGAACTGAAGAGAAAGGTATATGGAGGCTGTCATGTTTATTTCCTTTTAATCAATACCAGTTGCCTGGCAGCCCTGCTGGTCTATTTCTCTGCAGTAGTATCTGATTAAAACCAGAAACAAGCATGCAGCTAGTCTTGTCAGATCAGACTTATAAGTCTGAACCACTGAAACACCTGATCTGATGCATGCTTGTTCAGGGGCTATGGCTAATAGTATTAGAGGCAGAGGATCAGCAGGGCTGCCAGGCAACTGGTTTTGTCTAAAAGGAAA